>NC_135497.1:154040253-154206218 GCF_052857255.1 Amblyomma americanum | reverse complement strand
GGACGGAAAGCCTGTTACCAGGTTTAAACCGAAGAGAAGGGGATGGCTGATGAAAAGAACAACCATTCAGGTGAAGAAGACAAAAAGGAGGATAGAGGTGACGGGGCAGATAAGATAAAGAGCAGAAAAACAAACTAAAATAAAAACAATGCAAAGACAGTAAAGAGGATCAAGAAACGCGAGATCAAAACAACGGAGTAATAAAAAAGCGTATCATAGGAATAACATTGGAAGAAGTACGGAAAGGTGAGCAAGTTGGTTACTACTATCCATGGTAAAACAGCGCGCAAAAACACGAGGACGGAACAAACACGACGACATCCATGGTAAAACAGCGCGCAAAAACACGAGGACGGAACAAACACGACGACACGAGCGCTCTGTCGAAGGCCGCCACCAACCCGCCGAGCTGACGGCTTTTAGCCGCTTCCTGCGATGAAAGCTGCGTTGAAACCCCGTTTACTTGTTGCTAGCTTTTAGGGCCTCATTGCTTCAATTAGCCTATACTGGTAAAATATTCTCCAGACTGTTTTGCTAGCCTAATTCTCGAACGTTAGTATAAAGAACACTCTAGCAAGCCCTGACAAACCATTCCTGTATTGATAACATAGTTCATTACCCCCTACACATGTTCGATTTCGTTCACATTGGCCAGAATAATGTGACTGCAGTGCGCGCAGCGCTTTAATAGTAGCTTGCTATATTCGTATAAATATGTTTTGGTGCTGTACGCGTGGTGTTTCGCTGTAAAAATGTGGAATTGCGCAAAGTAATTCAACTGACTTCTAACTTTTGCCACCGCTTGCGAGATCGCGTGTTTGTTCTGCGCTAATAGTCAAGCAAAGCAACGCGCAAGCAAGCAGACGACAGACGACTTTCACCGCACTTTCGGCATCTCCTTCGGACTCCGCCACCGCCGTTCCTTTTTTTTTTTTTTTTTTCCACGCGGGAGAAACGCGGGAGAAGCGAGCACCCGGCCTAACTGGTTTGCCGGTCTCCGGCGGCTCTTTCAATTAGAACACCGCGCCGCTCCGTTGCTGCCACGGTTTTCGCCTCCGTCGCCGCCGCTCCGTAGAGGAGGCCGGCTGTTAGAATGTGGCCTTAGAGTCCTAGGATACTTTCTCCAGACGTACGGACGTAACACAACCACTATCAAGGAGCTTAGTACCTATATGTCGCCCAGGTCATAGGTATCTTTAGGCGGATCTCCCTCAGAAACAAAGGCCTGCGAGAGCATTGTCTCCTGAGATTAGTACAAGCATTTATACTGAGTAGGGTTGCATACGCGACTCCATTTCTGAATCTTAGTCAGCAAGAGGAGGAGAAAATAGACAGTGCGAAATGCATGCAAAACAGCTCTCGGCATCCCACCGAACCCCTCAACGGAGAAACTGCTAAGTATGGCAGTCCACAATACCTGTGCGGCGATCAGCAGGGCAGTAAGGGAAGCGCAAATTTGGAGGCTTAGCTCGTCAATAGCAGGCAGGCAGATCCTCAATGACCTTGGGGACAGCGATAGGAAACCCCCGTATACACTGCAGAGCTAATCCCCTTGGACATACGGAAGCATCTCAAAATTGCCAGTATACCTAAGAACATGCACCCGGAGCATGATAAAGAAAGGAGAAGACATAGAGTTCGAACAATAATGACAATCTTGCCCGGGACTCGCCAGGTAACACAGCCTTCTGCGACGCAGCCTGTGGGTCCGATGGCGCCTCCGTCATCGCCGCCGTTGATGGGAATGGGGAGAAAGTGACTGTAGCATCGATTAACACCAGGAATGCGTTAGTGGCAGAGGAGGCTGCTATTGCCCTAGCGTGCGCCAGTACCAACGCCGAGATCATCTTGTCTGACAGTATGGCAACTGTTCACAACATTTGTAAGGGGGGAGGTCTCCAGTCAAGCCACCAAATTACTAAGAAGATACCCCTCAAGCAGAGAGGTCTCCCTCATAGGGGTTCCTGCTCATGAGGGCATTCGGGGGAATGAGGCTGCTCACAGCCTCGCTCGAGAATTATACATCCGAGCTGCTCTGGAAGTACCCCTGAGTGGGAATATAGGGGTTCCTGCTCATGAGGGCATTCGGGGGAATGAGGCTGCTCACAGCCTCGCTCGAGAATTATACATCCGAGCTGCTCTGGAAGTACCCCTGAGTGGGAATAAAGACCCCCGCATGACGTATAAAGGAATAACCGAAACACCTAGACTGGATAGGAGAGCACTCTAACTTCCGGATAGGTGACTCACTCCAAAGCAGCGCAGGGCCTGGAGGAGGCTTCAGGTCCAAAGATTCTTCCCGTATACTCAATACTATACACGATGAAGACACTGGCGAGCCTGCGCTCTGCAGTGGCTGCCACAGAATGACTTCGCGAAATCACTTAATCTGGGAGTGTCCCGATTCTCCTGGGGTTAAATCACAAAGCATCCCAGATCTTGCCAACGGGGAAGAGCTGATCCGGAGCCACGACCCGGATCAGCAAAGGCTCCTCATCCGTCAGGCGGAGACAGACAGCTCACTACAAGACTCTCTCCGCGGTCTCCGGTGCTGAGCGCCTGCTGGGAGGCACCCCCCTCCTTCCTGATTGCTGCGCCCCGACCGTGAGGCCCCATGATGACGGAAATAAAGTTCATTCATTCATTCCTTCACAAGGAGTCGGTGTCGATCGAGGGCGCCTTCTCTGCCGAGGAGTATCATGCAATACCGGCCACGGTCGGGCTCGAGTAGCGGCGGCGACGCGCGCTTTGTACGGCCTGCGCACTGGTGATGTTTCCTGTCTGCCTCCGCTGCGCTATCGTGGCGCTTCAACCCTACCGCTCCTTAGGGTGCCTCGAGAGCGGGCATCGAGGCACCTTAACCGCACCTCAGCCGGCGGACTGGCCGCTCGCATGTGAATTAAATGCTGCGTCGCGTTGGCGCTTTCGCTCGCTGATCGCGTTTTCGAAGCGCTAGCTGCAAACTGTTTTGAATATATTCAGGCTATAATATAGTATATACTCAATAAGCAGGCCTGCACATGGCTTGCACATTTATGTATTCGAGTTGCATAGTATTTATGACCAAAGGTGATGTGAATTTGTACGTACTATATAGTAATAAATTATGCCGCATATCTCAACCATGTATTGCTTTGTATGGTCGCAACAGATCGTGGCCACTATTCACAAAGGGTGTGCACTAGCCCCCGTTCGACTGCTAATTGAAGCTAGCTGGCAGAGCGAGATGCAACCATGAACACGACACAAAAAAGATGAAAATTAGCTCTGTTATACAGGTATTTTCAACTAAGAGACTGCGAGATAGAACAAACACGCCATCCCAACTGTTGTAACTTCGCCTGCATTTGAGCAAACTTGGTTTAAAGCTAACTGCTTATTTCACTCCTAATTAAACTTAACTCCTAAGAATGCACTCCTACTTAATTCCAACTTAAATTACTAATTAAACTACTGCCATCTGGTTTTGGGAACAGCGTCAGAAATAAACCTCAATAAATTATTTGTTTTACAGAAAAAGGCAATAACGCACGTAGCTGCAATCAGTTCCACAGCCCACACCCGTCCTTCCTTGAATATAAAATGATCTTAGTTAACATTATGCACGAATATCCATGTCCAACATTCTCGAACAAAAATTTTGAATATTGTAAAACGGCAAGGTACTAATTTATGTAAATTTTGAAGGTAATGAAATATTTGAAGGCGGTGTTTAACAAATTTCGAGAAAGTACGGAAATTTAGACTGCTTTTGTGTAGTCTCGTCGGGATTTAGAAAAAAAAAACTGTAAACATTCAGTATCGCGTTTAGGTAATCGCTGATTTAACCGAATAGGCTTAAAATGGACTGCAAACAATATACGAGGAGGAGAAAGAAATTTCGAGTTCGGTAAAATCCTTGGTGGTTTATAGCATACACCTATACATGCATTTTACGTGCCAGTCTCACCTGCGCCACATATCCAACTTGAATTCATTGCTTCCTACCGCATTCATTGTTAATACCTTCCGACGCCGTATACATTTTGAGAAAGATCGTACATGTGATTCAGCTGGAGAGGAACCTAAAATTTCGCAGTGATGAGTTTCCATCTACCAATTATCGCGTCTCGTCTTACATCCACTCCGCCATGGACCACCACCATCTGCAGTACGCTTTCATTGAGATTGCGCGACAAGTGATAGCCGTGCGAAATAAATTTACCAGAGTGCGAACCGTGGGTTTAACCAATTCATCCCTGAAATATCTACACTATACCTGTTTTCTTTTCTGAAACTTCAACGTGACGTCACTGACCTGACATCATGAGCCGATGGAATTCGTCCGCTTTAAGAAATTATTTGCGGGCCGATATGCTGCACCAAATACGTTATGTAGCGAAATTAATGTTTTGCTTAGGCATCTGTCGGTACTATTTGAAGGTATCGACGCAAAATACTGTTTTGAAAGGTGATATACGTTATGGCTCACTAAGAGCCCAGGATTTCTACCGATTTGAGCGAACAACCACCTATATTCTTGCGTGCATAGTTCCAGAGCTTGTTTACTTTGGCTGGAACCATCACCCGTGGTTAGCCGCTACTGAGTAGGCCCAACAAGTGATTACCACGAGACAAAATTGATCACGGTATAAATCGTGCATTGATCCCCGCAATACCTGCCCTATAGTCGTTTTGATTCTTGAAATGGGAGGGTGATTTCTCGCTAATTTTTCACAACCTGTGCTATTTGAACAGTTATCCTCTGTAGTTCTATCTCCATAACGTACATGCCTGTGTTGTTCCTATGTTTTTTTTTTTTTCCGAGGCGCCGATGGTAGTCAATCAGCGCTCGGAAGTGCGCGCCACCAGCCGCCACAGACGACTCGCATAGACGAGCCCCCATTGTCCGCGCGCTCAATGCGGAGGCCGTACGAAAGAGCGCGCGCTCCCGTCGAGAGCTTCGGGACCGGCCGTGTACCCGCGCGGGACGGTCACACCCAACTCTCCTCCTCAGCCAATGCTGCCTTTCTCAAAGCGCCAAAGACCCCATCTTCCTCCGGCGCACCCGGCGCATCCGACAGGCCCCGCCCACCGGTCTCCCTCGCCGGACCAATGGGAACGGGCGCTCTCGGGCCGCGTCGTCTGCTCGCCGAGCGACGACTGTTTTTCGTCCCGGCGGCCGGCGTCTCTCACCCAGGCCCTTCTCGCCCGTCGGCGTTCTCCGAGGCCCTCGCTTTCACTACGCGCGCCCTACTTCGGCCCGCTACCACGGATTACTCAACCGTCATCCAAGGAAACCTTGCTGCGCCTCATATTCTGTGGTGGTCCTACAGCAGCTCAACTCCTGCGCCCCTGCACTGCAGCCGTTTACCCAGCAGACTTTCCCACCTCCTTCGAACGGATTACCACTATGGGGTGTACGCGTGTGTCTGCTGCTCGGACATCTCCCTGTGGACTCTGGACGAACGGTGACTTTTTCGCACGCACCTCGTGTGCCTGCTTCCCCCTGCATCGATGGCAACATTGGGAGTCGGGGCTCCCTAATGCCAGATTCCCCGCGCGCCATTTTGGCCCGCTCTTTTTCTCCTGCCTTCATGGCACTCCGTGGCGAGTAATTTCTACTTCGCCTATCCGCGCGCCTCTCCGGCCCGCTTTTCTCCCTTGCGCGCTACTTGTCAGCGCCTATTGCGCTTTTCCCCGCATTCCACATTCACGGCTTCTCGCTTGAGTCGCCGTCCTTTTCTAATCTCCACTCTGCCCCTATGCGGCTATCGCGTGCGGGCAGTCCGCTATTCGGCGCATTTTCCGGGGGTTCTCGTTGTTGCGCGTGCGCCCGGGGGTTGGCCGCAGTCGACGGAGCACACGGGGTGCGTGCTCGCGTACTTCGCTATCTAAGGGCGGTATAGTCTGCGTTGTCGTGGTCACGACGGCACTCCCCCGGACTCATCCGCTTCTGCCGCCACCGCTACGCTCCATCGGGCGCCTCGCTCCACTTGCCCTCCCGGTCCGTTCGCCGCGCTGCGTTTCTGTTCGCGCGGTTTTTTCGCCCGGGGCAGTCCGCCCTCTAAGGCATTCTCCTGCCTTGGGCCGACTTTCCGTCTCTTTACGAGCATTCTATGCCAGCAGCCGCTTCGCGGCATCCTATTTCTTCCATTGCGCGCAAATTCCTTGCCCGCCATCCGCTTATGCGGTAATCTTAACGCGAGGTGGGTGCTTGCACGACACCTTGCGCTAATTAGTGCTTTTGGCGCCGCTCTTTGCCATGCTCCTTTCGCGTACCGCCGCTTTCCAGACCCGCTTCCCCCTCTGCTCTCTCTTTTCTCCCCCCTCCCCGCGCAGCCCAGTTGCGGTGTTCCCTTGCACAAGGAGGCAATTACCGGGCTGCGCTCCCCCCCCCCCCCCCCTTTTCCCCCTAGTCCCCGTATAAGAGTTCCCCCCTCCCTCTAAATAACCACTTTAACGAAGAGTGCTCCGCTTCACGCTGGCCCTGTCGCCCGTTTCTCAGCGCTCGAAGAAGAAGCAGCTCATTGCCACCGCACCGAAGCTGTCTTATGTAGACCAATCGGTGCTAAAGCCAACTTCCTGGCTGCGACCAAAGACGCTATAGCAGCAGAGCTCTCTAAACTCCTAGAAGTTCAGGCTGTGCCTGTCAACCATCTCCGCAATGTAGTATAGCAGTGGACACATCCACCGGAACCGACTTGCTCCCGCTCCTGGAAGTTCAAACCATTTGCGGCATTCCCCCGCCTGAGGAAGTCGCGCGGATCGATGCGCGCCTGCCTACCGCGTCCAGTCCAGAGCGGGAAATGCGGAGTGCTCGGGCACGCAACGGCGTCGTGCACATCAATTGCCCGCTGTTTACGATGCGGTGCCAGTCACACCACCAAGGAGTGTGAAGCAGTCAGGGCTCGTTGCATTAACTGTGGCGGTCCTCATGCCTCAAATGAGCACCGGTGCCCGCGGTGGTAAGAGGAGCGCAAGGTGGCGACACTCTTGGTGCAAGCCAGGAACCCCATCTCCCGCCGTGGAGCAAACTGCGCTTAGTTCGTGAGGCCAAGCCACCGGCTGCTGCCGCTCCACGTGCTGGCACGAGCCAACCACTACAGCAACAGAGGAATGCACCTCATCCTGCACAGAAGAAGGTCACCGAGTTCCCGGGTTCGAACCCGACCGCGGCGGCTGCGTTTTTATGGAGGAAAAACGCTAAGGCGCCCGTGTGCTGTGCGATGTCAGTGCACGTTAAAGATCCCCAGGTGGTCGAAATTATTCCGGAGCCCTCCACTACGGCACCTCTCTCTTCCTTTCTTCTTTCACCCCCTCCTTTATTCCTTCCCTTACGGCGCGGTTCAGGTGTCCAGCGATATATGAGACAGATACTGCGCCATTTCCTTTCCCCCAAAACCAATTATTATTATTATCACCTTCAGTGAAGTCCCGTTGGGAAACCCTCCCTCAGCCGCTGAGCCGCGTAACAACGCCCCCAAAGATAACGAAGACGCCGTCATCGCCGCTCTTACAACTCTGCTGTTAGACTATACCTTCCAGCTGATTCACTGGCACGCAAGCTGTGCACCGCAGCCCTGGCTGCACAGCAAGCCCGGAGCCAACATGGCTATCCACCCAAAAATCCCGAGGCCGCGCATAAGGCAGCGGAACTGCCGTTCCCCGCGCCGCTGTCACGCTGAGCTGGTGCAGCTCCTCCCACGCTTCCAGTGCGGCATACTTGTCCTGCAAGAAACCTACGCCAGAGCGGGTGACCTGAAACTACCTGGCTTCATAGGATCACGGAGGAAGACTATTTAGGAGTGGAAACTCCGCTGTCTGCGGCGACCAGAAAAGGTCACAATCCCGCGGAGCCACTATCATGCTGGCAGCCTGGAAAGAAATTACCTCCATTTCGGTTGCCACGGCAACCGATCGAGCGTGTTGCTCCCATAAAGTTGAATGGCGCAAGGGAACGAACACAGGAAGACACAGAGACAGAATACAGAGACACAGTGTTCGTTCCCTTGCGCCATTCAACTTTATGATGAACCAACTAGCCCAACAGCAAGCACTTCTGTGTTGTTGTAGTTGTTGTAGGTGCTATGGAATATCCTGGGGAGGGGGTACTGGTCCCGACGTATGTTGGCCCTTAGGGCATCACTCTTGGGGACCAGGGGAGGGGGGAGGGGAGGGGGAGGGGATTCTGTGTTTCTCCCGTTCGGCCGCGCGCGCCTGACCTCTATTGAGGGCACTCTCGCGCGCTACTTTACCGCTGGTAGCCCGAAGAGCAACTGGTGCTACGATTCAACCATTTGAGCACAGTAAAAAATAAAACGGGTTCTTTTCCATGACCGCTATAAGATGATCTGTAGCTTCTGGTTGTACGCAGGGCTTTTGTTTGACACCCGCGCGATGGCTTTGATTGGATGGGTATAAGCGCTGCTGGCATTTGTCGAAAGCAAACATGCCTTCACGTTCGGCGAGTATGTGACCACGCTAAGTTTCATCTGCTGGAGGAGAACGCGGGAGTCGTACGGCGCAGCCAAGGGTGTGACATTCCCGTAGAGCCAATGGGGACGATTTTGAAATGCGACGGTGGCGGTGCCTGGGAGTTGGCGGCGCGGCCAGCGCGGCTGATTAGCAGCTGCTTAGGGCGCTCGCTCGAGTACCAAAAACGTAAATAGTTTTCTCCAAAGAACAGTTTATTAAAGGAAACATCAGTAGTGACAATCGATGTACAAAAGTGATTTTAGGCATCTTGGGCATTGCAATATCAGTGACAATCGTTCTAAAAATCAAAATTAATAAATTCCATTATGGAAACCTAGAACACATGAGCCGCCAGATACCAGGATCGCTGCAATCGTTCCGACCGTGGCGACACTTACGGCGCGGACGCGCAACTTGCAACATGCCACAGCACTGGCGCAGCGTTTATGACTACACGTCAGCCGAGAAGGCGACAAGCGGCTACAACTTCTCGCCTTGCTCACCTTCTCCCTGCAACACTTGTAACCGCTTTTGCAATTTCGAACAAAACACCTGCGTCCCATCTTAGTCTAGCAAATTCCGAAAAAGGCCGCAGTGCGCGTAGCAGCGCAGTTAATATTACGGCCCCCGAACATGTAGACACCGACAAGAACTGTTGCGCAGAAATACAATGTCACGGCGTGCCCGCTAAAGCAAACAACCGTGTCGTCTGCTTGTCTGATTATTGAGCGCGAGCCGCCGGAGAGCGCGCCGGAGCCGCCTGCCCGGGCGCTGCATTTTTTCTTTTTGCGCTGCGGCTTATACGACGCGCCGCATGGCGCCGCCACTGCATACGGCCCCGTAGGCGCTTACAATTGTGACCTTATCTGGTCGCCTGCGCTCGCCCGCGCTGACGGGAGTTACACCTCCTAAAAAGTCTTGCTCCGTGCACATATACAGTGGCCCAACCAGCCGCGCGCTTGCGGCCTGCAGTGCAGCGCCATGCAGGGGGACCCATCGCATCCACCCGGGTGCCCCAGCACTGCCGTCTATGTCCGGAACACGGTCCCCCACGTGGTTGCTCCTATTTCGGATATCGTCAGTGATGTTGTGGAGTGCTGTGCTATCATTGTGCTCTTCCGCAATACCGACACAGCCGTTGCCAGTGTCTATGTGCGCCTGTCAATGCCTTGGGACGCAAGTTTCAACAACCAAATCGCTAACCGCCTTGGCAGCGATGCCGTGATATGCGGCTACCTCAACGCCCACCACACCTATTGGGGTTGCGGCAGCATCGACCGTCGAGGACGTGAACTTTTGTCGGCTGCTCTGACATCTAAGCTGAGCATCATAGACAGTGGCAGCCCCAACCGTGTTCAACGGCGCCACAACGCCACGCATCGACCTTAGTGTCCGGAATGTGTGCGTATACACGCTTGGAGATGCGAGCCGGACACGCAGGATTCTGACCACCTTCCAATCGTGCTCACTCCCTCCTACTGTGACCGGGCAGCAACAAGAACATACAGTGCTGTGAAGTGGAGTGAATTCCATGACCTAGCTGTGTGATGCACCACTGTCACTTCACTCACATCGCTAATTGTGCTCGTTCGGCAACAACCCGCTGCACTGTCCCAGCCGGTGCCCCTGTTCCGGACATTAAACTCCTCAACTTGCGTTCTGCAAGGCGCATCGCACAGCGCAGAGCCTTGCGAACCTGCAAACCTGAACACTGGACCCTGTATAACAGACTCGACGCGGCGTGCCGTTGACACACGGTTCGCCTCCGTAAACAAAGCTGGGCCAGCCTGTGCGCAGCTCTCAGCGATACAAAACGCCCTGGTCAAGCATTGAAACATCTACACGCCATGCTCAACCCCCAAGTGCCTCGTTGCCCCGCCGTAGCCATCGCAATTAACCGGGATACTCGCAGAAATTCTGGCGGACAACTTGAGCGGGAACTGAGAGCGGGAACTGATTTCTGCTTTGGCAGTAAAAGCGATATGTGTCATCAAAACGAGGCAATAGTTAAAACTGTCCTATTAAACTTAGCAAAAATAAAAGATTCTAATCTTTCGTCATCACTCGCATCCGTAATGCTGGCCTTTTAAAGCAGCACTGTACGGATGCACTCGCGTGCCCGGCTAAGCAGACGTACAGAAGTGCCGCTGGCAGCGCAATTTGTATGGTCCGTTCTTGCAGTCTTCTTGTGAAGCTTCAACCGACCTGTTCGCACGACGGTGCAGAAAGCACACTCCACAATCGACTGAGATGAAGGGCGTCAAGAAACGAGGACGACCTATAGAAAACCGCCTGGCGAGTAGAAGAAAAACTACCGGCCGGTGTCCGCAACAGACCGGGCAAGGATCGTCGATGTGTCGAGGCGCGGTGGCGACCTCAACCAGCTCGCTGCCGCACTTGGTATAACTATAAAGACTGTCCGGTGGATTACAGCGACTGATCGAAAAGAGGAAAAGAAACGAGGTGGCTCAACCCAAAAGTTCGGGCAGACTGTCAAGAGGGCTTTGTGCGACATTGTTGACAGCAGTTCTGCTTCGACACTCGATGAGACTAGAAACATCCTAATTGAGAGGTTTCGGGAGATTCAGCATAGCAAGTCCAGTGTTGATCGCTTTCTCGACGGGCACGGCTGCACACTGAAACTTGCATGCAACGCCAAGGCCAGTTGAAAGAAACCGCCTTGACGTGAAGCGCGACCGCAGAAGTTACGCGCAATGGCTGCAGATACAAGGAACCGCTCTGGCCCGCTACTATATGGATGAAACGAACTACGATGTTTGGTGCGCACGAAGCTTCGCGACAGCCCAGCGCGGCGTGCCAGCTGTGCGACTCGTGCCAAGCAGGAAAGGCGCCAACCTGAATATATTATTTTCCATGTCGTAAGAAGGAGTGCTCCAACTACAGCATAGTGGACAAAGTTCACTGGGCCACATTCAACGACTTCCTTGCTGAGGCTTCGCGAAAAGTAAGCGAACAGGACCCCGATATACAGGCACTGTTCATATTCGACAGGGCGCCAGCGCACAGCCGCGCCGAAAGTGCAATCCTAGCTGCGGAAAACCACTCTCTGAGGCGGCTTCCTTCATACAGCCCGTTTTTCAATCCCAAAGAAGAATTTTTTTTTTCAAGATTCAAATCCTCCGTAAAAGCTTCCTCCGTGAGCATGAACACGATTTGCTGACAACCCCAGCGAATCTCAAAAAGGAAGCTAATAGGCGCGAAATGCTGCCAGTGCCGCGGAAGGATCCTGAAGCAAATTACTGCTTAAGAGGGCGCCGCATACGACAGGCACAACTTCTCCTTCGTGTCTTCCGCGCGGAATTGTGATGACATGTGACATGGAACTCGCAATGCAAGGCGACCCACACACGTCCACTATGAACTGCAATTAAATCACTCTTCGCATGTAAATAATTTGACTCTCCCGGCTAACGAACCAGTCCTGCCTCGTCTCCCACGAATAAATTTGTCCACTTTCGGAGCGCATGTTGAGTCATCAAATTCTCATGCAGATGAACATATACAAGGTTTGCAAAAAAGGTATAGAACTCCTGTAAATCCCCGAAAAGCGAATACTTCACACCGACGCTGATTTTGCGGCGAAGTATTCTGGCTTATTCTGTGTGTAAGTTATTCAAATCAACCACTCTGCTCCAAACCGGCAATACCTGTTGTGGAACAAATTTGTGTTGCCTCCACAAAAATGCTGTGGTGCAGACTTATCGACAGTTTATTTACTCTCTGAAAACAGATTAATTTCATAACGAGCATGTTAGGATTGCAAAATTGCCGTGTTATGGGGCACGATACCACATGTCACTTGGGTCTGCAAGCAAAAACGCATCGTCCCTACGACTGCCTTATTACTATGGAAAAAAAAAACCGATGCATTTCATAGCAATCTCTCTATTGTCGCTAATATGCCCATCATGATAAGTTGCTTCATGTCACCTGACAACTCGTAAAGACGATGCGAAAGTGCTTGGACCCATCGATAGCATTATTCCGCACGAAAATTCGATTCTTTTTACACCTAACATGATAGGGTTGCCAAAGTGGCGTATTGAGATGCATGATACTGCAAGACACGTGACCCCGGATGATCACTCGGCGAAAATGAATTATCTTCACGACAGCCTTATAAGACTGGGAAAACCGATTGGTTTGACACCAAACATCATAGGGTTGTCAAAGCGACGTGTCGTGATTCAAATTCCTCCAAGTCACGTGACCACGGATGGTGACTTGGCGAAAATGTATTTTCTGCAAGACAGCCTTATTCCGCAATTAAAACCAATTGGTTTGATACCCAACATTATAGGGTTGCCAAAGAGACTTGTCCTGATGCATGATACTGCAAGTCACGCGACCCCCGATGATCACTCGGCGAAAATGAATTATCTTCACGACATCCTTATTCCGCACGTAAAACCGATTGGTTTGATACCCAACTTCATAGGGCTGCCAAATTGACGTGTCGTGATGCATGATACTGCAAGTCACGTGACCCCCGATGATCACTCGGCGAAAATGAATTTTCTTCACTACAGCCTTATTCTGCACGTAAAACCGATTTGTTTGATACCCAACTTCATAGGGTTGCCAAAGTGACGTGTCGTGATTCACGATCCTCCAAGTCACGTGACCACGGATGATGACTCGTGGAAGTGTAGCTTCACAACAGCCTTATTACGCTAGGAAAACCGATTGGTTTGATACCCAACATCATAGGGTTGTCAAAGTGACGTGTCGGGATTCACGATCCTCCAAGTCACGTGACCACGGATGATGACTCGGCGAAAATGAATTATCTTCACGACAGCCTTATTACCCATGTAAAACCGATTGGTTTGGTACCCAACTTCATAGGGTTGCCCGAGAGACTTGTCGTGATGCATGATATTGCAAGTCACGTGACTCCCGATGATGACTCGGCGAAAATGAATTATCTTCACGACAGCCTTATTTCCCACGTAAAACCGATTGGTTTGACACCCAACTTCATAGGGTTGAAAAAATGACGCGTCGTGATGCATGATACTGAAAGTCACATGACCCCGGGTGATGACTCGGGGAAAATGTGTCTACACGACAGACTTATTATGCAAGAAAAACCGATTCGTTTCATAGCTAACTTCATAGGATTGCCAAGTGATGTGTCGTGATTCACGATACTCCATGTCACGTGACCCCGCATGATCACTCGGCGAAAATGAATCATCTTCACGATAGCCTTATTAAACTGGGAAACCGCACCGTTTGATGCCCATCACTGGAAGGTAGCAATAAACTCTCATTAAAGTCGATCCATGTGACGTCACGGCTCACAGTGCTGCATCAAATGTGTTTTCGACCTAACGAAAGCCTTATTCCGCACGAAAAACCGATTCGTTTCATACGCAATATCATAGGGTTGCGAAAGTGACGTGTCATAATTCATGATATTGCAAGTCACATGACGCCGAATGATGACTTGGCTAACTCGTATCATCATCACGACAGCCTTATTACACAGGGAAAACCGATTGGTTTGATAACCATCACTGCAGTGTTGCCATAACGTCCCGTCATGATGAAAGCCGCTGCTTGTGATGTCACAACTTGTAATGACGCGGCCAAAGAGTTTAGAGTTAGCTATAGCGATAACATTGCAAGAGCGGCTTGATGTGATGCATGATACTGCAAGTCGCGTGAGACCGGTGTCACAAAATTCGGCGCATGTTCGAAACAAACCGGAGCTGCGCCTAAGCAATCGCGCCCGCGCGCGGTAAAGTAAAAGAAAAAAAAAAACAGCGGGGAAGAACCCCAGAGCGCACGGTGCTTTCCACTCAGCTCGCCGGCGGGGCGCCAAAGTAAACATAGACACGCGAAGCGTCGATTTTTCTCGAATGTTTGAGAAGTTTTTGCTTGTTGTCTACGGAAGGGGGGTAACTTTGTGCGCACCAATTGATACCCTCCCCCCACTTCGCTCTGGCGCCGATGGCTCAGCGTGCCGCGAATGACCTAGATTGTTCTAGCAGGTGGTTTCCGCGCTCGACCAATGGGGTCGCGCGCCCGGCGCAAGAAGGAGAAGGAGTTTGTGCGGTTGAAGCTGCGTGTATGAGCGCGCCTGCCCTGGCGCGAAGAAAAAACCGACGCGGACCGCGCCTTTAATGAGGGGCTGCAACCGCTGTCTGTTAGCCCGAGCCGCCGTTCAAGCTTCCGAGAAGCGCGCCCGCTCGACTCCCGGGAGAACCCCACTCGCCCAGCCTGGACCAGCGAGACAACGTGCGCCAGTCTGCGGATCGGCCCGTCGTGCTCCTGAAGTCGTCGGACTGTCGCAGTGCCCGGTGAACAAGTGTGTTATGTTTATTTGTCTCTCTCTGTGTTAGTGCACTTTAGGTGCAAATATTTTGTTGAATTGTTTTCTCTCTCAAGTGTTACCTTGCACGTGTTGCATGGTATTGGTGAATTACTTTGTATGTGCTGTACGAGTGATAGTGCAATCCTTTGTATCGTCTCTTCGCTGTATAAACTTTGTTTTGTTTTGTGAACCTTTGGCTCCGACCCATTCTCTGGCTTGCGACCGGCGAAAGCTGGGCACCAAACGACCAACCCCTTGTCACGTGGTAGCTGGCCTCCGGCTTAGTTTGCCACGCCGAGTTGAGGGCATCTCTGTGACCGAGGCCGCTACCCCCACACGCTCTAAGGGTGTCTGGGAACACACGCAAAAGTGCGCGAAGTGGTGACATATTCTGACAGTGGACTCATCAATATAGCTGTGTGCAAACGATAGCCGTATTGTCCAGGGAAATCCGATACCAATGTTGTTGGGTCGCGACAGTGCCTCCCCTTTGCTGAAAGTCACGTGACTTTATAAGGTGGGAAGAATTTAACATCTTTGTGCAGTTTATTAATGTCACGTACGAACACACTTAATGTGCTAGCTAAAGGTGTGTCGAAGCGATAGCGCCATTACATTCGACATAACGTTTCGTTCCATGCCCCTCATGACTGGTGGAGAATGTGGGACGTCAGGTTGCAAGCGATGCAAAGTCATGTGAGAGGACTATCGGCTGATCACAGAAAGTTTATCTTAGTCATCATCTTAGTGCAAGTCGCTCATCTTATCAGTATAATAAAGGTGTGACATGTTTATGAGAGTTGCAGGACACCACCGACGCAAACTGCAATATGCTTCGCGCTCACCCCGTACTTCGCTTGATGTGGTGGATGGTATAAACACCCGGCCGTTATTTGTTATGATTAAAAAATGTTGTTATTATTACTTGCTCATTGGGTGTCTAATGCTTCGTCAGTAACAACTCATCGATAACGCGTCTGGGATTTGTAGACCGCGTTTTAAGTTAGAGCGGTCTAGTGTGAGAATGCATGATGATTAAATTCGCTGGCGTTTGGATTAAATGCTATGGCGCTTCGATTAATTTCTTTGGCGCCTGGATTAAATTGAGTGGCACTCAGATTAAATATTCTGGCGTTCGGATTAAATTTAGCGGGAAATACTGTAGTGTCGCCCCACCGCTTTGTGCTGTGAACACACAGCTTGCGTGCATTGTGTCCATGTGTGTGCCTTCTGACTTTCACCAGTGCGCGCTCCATTGTGAGTGCCGGCACAAGCTCTCCAGAGACTCGTTTTGTGTCGCCACCTCGCCTCCTCCTGCATTCAGATACATTGTGTGCACTGCATGCATGTGCGTCTGGTGACTTCCACCAGCGCGCGCTGCACTGTGTGTGCCCGCAGTTTCTCGCGTCCGTCTACCGCGCCGCATTCTGCTGTGCTCCTGCCGCCGTTTCCGCATTCGGACCCGTACTCTGTTCTATCTCTTTAATTCCCCTCCCCCACCCCCGTGCAGTGCAGCGAAGGTGTTCTCCCACAGAGACAGTTGCACGTCCTGCACACAAATTTTCCCCACCAAACAGAACCACTTGTCCATTCTGGCGCCTTTTGTTTTGGCGCGCTTTTCGCCGTATTTGCAGCTCGAGTGCAGCATTGTGTTCCCTCCTTTTCGTGTTTCTTTTACTGCGTATGTACACTCCGTATTTGCTTCACTGCGTCGTTACTGTGTGTCTGAGCGTGTGAGCTTGCGTGAGTGCGCGCTTTGATTTATTGTTTCTGCTAATATGTGTAATGTTGGAAAGAAGGGGCTAAGTGACGAAGCGATCGTCGCTTTCTTAGCGCTCAACGCTGCCAACCTATATGGGATATTTAACACGCTTACCCCCCCCCCCCCCCCCCCCCCCCCCCCCCCCATGACGCTAAGGAATAAATTGTGGCAAAAGATCGCCACGGAAATGGATGTGTGACATCCCAAGTCGGCCCCGTACACGGCTGGTGCGTAATGTTTTTTTTTATTTTTTTACTGAAACTTTCTAGCAAAGTGGGCTCTCGAACTTGCGCTTGCGATGCATTTTACTTTGTTACGATTCCCTACGCAGGATTCTTGAAGGCGCTGTTTGGAAATAAGCGCCGGACGTTTCGAAATAAACTTAAAAAAATTGAGAGCGACGAAGAGCGGCCGGGGCACCGACGTAGTTTGAGCTGGCAAGTTGAGGTTTTAGTCGTGCTATTTTCCAACCACGGCTTTGTCCAACATAACCGCTTTTTAGCCGCGAAGGCTTCCTCGTCGTCCTCAGACACCTCAATGACTGCAGCCCGCAGCAAGACGTCGATTTCGCTCGGTGTCCCTGTTGAAACTTTGGGTAGCAGAGTTTTCGGAGCCGCGCAAACAGCGCAAGCACGCTAGAGGACGCGCTGATTGTCCGCTGCATTCGTGTGAATGCTCGACGTCCGGAGCGACTCACGGATGCTTGGCCACGTGCCATGATAAAACCATCCGTGATCCGGTCCGCTCGTCTGAGCCCACCTTTACGCGATGTTAGTCCATTATGCTCTGATTCCGTGCTGCGGCCCTTCAGGAAAGAGGAACCAAGGACAGCGTTTAAACGTAAAAGTAATACAGCAATAACTTTGCGTTCTTCGCTGAAAACAAATTTTACAGTGGTCAGTTTGACGCGCCGCATTCGTATGCGCTTTCACGTAGACTTCCGTATTCTTACAGAGAAGTGTCATTTGAAGAATAAATGGGTTACCTCAAATAAGTCGTTGTTTCCTACCAAATTCATTCCCGGACACATCTACTCTTTATTGAAATGGAGACGTACATTCGTGGCAAAAGTGGAATTCAGCTGCTGCGTAGCCTTTCTTCTCCTCCCTACCAGAGCTCACTTATTTGGTCCGCAAATCGGCCTCGTTGCGGATGTGACTTAATTACCTAAAAGTAGAACTTACTAACACTGTAAATTCTGGATGGCATAACAATTTAATCCCTATTTCATAAATTTTACGCATGGGTGATGACCGTCGACGAGAAGATATCGGCTTGAATATATCCCAAGGCAGTAAAATAATGAAAATTGTATCGAAAATCGTGCGCATGATCGATGCACTGTGCATAACGGCAGAAAGCCTCTGTGGCACATACATGCCATTACAGCACTTGAGTCTGGCTTCCACCTGCACTGCCTCTGTCTTGAGCAAACCGGCGATAACACAGCTATCAGCTTCGGCTGCCTCTCACGTCTCCTGGAGATTTTTCGTCTCGATAATACGCCGAGTATCAAATTGTGAACGAGTCTGGTATAAGATGAATAAATGGACTGGACAATAGTTCATGAGCGGCGAAATAATCGTCCCGGCCGCGGCGGTCGAATTTTCGATGGAGGCGAAATTCTAGAGGACCGTGTGCTGTGCGATGTCAGTACCCGTTAAAGAACCCCAGGGGGCCGAAATTTACGGAGCCTCATAGCCCGAGTCGTTTTGGGACGTTAAAGCCCAATAATCAACCAACCAATCGAGGAAGGCTATCCTCGACTCGACTCCGCATTCACGACAGTCGTGGAAACGAATCCCAGGCAAAAGCTCGAAGGAAGAAAGCTCACCTGACAAAGGCGCACCAAATTTGAACTGACTTGGAGAGAAGTTCACCGCTTTCTTTCGTGACCGCGGACAAACACTCACCGTGCTGAAGCCCTTGCAGTCTCTTAACAGAACCGCTAATTGTGAGCACTTCCATTTAAAGCATAATCTAACCTTAAAACTAATCTGAACTCACCTTAAACCTAAACTTAACCAAACCTCCTGTGTACTGTTAGAGTTGCGCAGCTATTTGTAATTCTTAGCTGTAAATTATAAACCTATCTATTAGAACATAACGCATGATTAAAACAAACCTATACCGAACCACACCTATACCGAACCACAGAATAACTGACCAATTCACCTCGATCATTTGGCCAGCTTGAGACTTGGAGTGGAACATCCGTGTAGCAAGCCACTCTGGGTATTGGCTACAGCATGCCACGCGTAGCCAGTCCAGGAACGTTCTGACTTGACGCCAGACCTCAGCTCTGAGAATCTTGCACAGCATTTTAACGTGGCCCCAGGAAGGCTTGACTGCTCCTAAAAGCGCGATGATCTCGACGACGATCTCGGACGGGGCGTTGCCATAACGATCGTTTAAGGGAGCATGCAAAAAACTTGAGGCTGAAAGACAAGCTTGCGAACTTAGTTTCGCATGTTTTATACCCCTGTCACACGGGCATTTCGAGGGCCCTCGAACCGATAGTCTATCGACTCAAAGGCGATCGAGCGCTGCCACACGGGCAGTTTCAATGGCGATCGAGTCAATAGCCTATCGAGTCAACGGAGTAGCGCAGAACTCCATCGAGATTTCGAGGGCCTTCGAGCGCTGCCCAAGGTTGCTAGCGTTGCTCCGAGCGGCGCCAAGCGCACTTTCGTACATGACACATTCACGATGAAAAAACATGAACAAACATTATTCGCATAAAATTTAATGTAAGCAGCCTGTAAAATGATTTTAAAATTATATTAGACTGGTTTTAAGCGCATTCATTTTGCGTTGCAGTCTTTGCGTTGCTTGCGTACTTAACGTTGACAACATGGCGGCACCCTGCCCGCCCGCTTTACAGCGATAACAGCTTCGTCGCTAATCCCTCAAAGCAATATCGTGTTCTAAGCTGTTGTATTTGCCTTAGATTTGCCCATTCTTACTCTAGCATAAAGTTTCAAGAGAAAAATAGCTCTTGTTTTTCAGATATCATGGCGATTTCCCCGGTCTTAAGCCTGACGAAGCAGCGCTCCGACGCAGTTGGACTGGCTTGGTTTTGGCTCGTCTTGTATTAAAGTGGCTACAGCAGTGTATGCATATGTACGTCGCGTACGTGCAACTAAAAGGGTTTTTAACGACTTTCGCGTATGCCTGTATTTCAGCATTTAGTATACATTTATCAACTATTTTTGTTATTTTTGCAAAATCCAAAGTAGCGATTGTGGCGCCACACATCCGTGGCGTAAGACACGAGAACCATTTCAATGGCCATTGAGATTTGCCGTGTAGCAGCGGCGAGTTCGATGGCGATTGAGAATCTCGAAGACCCTCGACTCGAGGGTGATTGAAACTGGCCGTGTGACAGGGGTATTAGAGTGCAAGTGTGCGCCACGGTTTAACTTTTTAGGCAGAAGCGCAAGTAGAATATCCAGAGTTTTGCTGGAGGCCTTCCACACAAATAAAAAACGTGAACAGTGTGTAAGCGATGCTTCAGTAGCGTTATACTTTGCGGAACGGGCATTTCTTGAGACGCGTTTAAGGAGGAACTGGGCACGCTTTTGTTAGTCCTGTTTTTCTTCCTTATCCTTTTGTCTGCTTCATCGTGTCGATTACTGGTGTTCTTTTACGTTCCTTGTTTTTTTTTCATCCCTTGTTGCTTGCTGTTCCATAAAACTCAAGATATACATCTTAACATTTTGATATGAAAAAATGTTGACGCCCCCTGGTTGTGCGCATGATGTGATGTGACAAGCCTTTAAATACGTATCCTGTGTCGAAAAATAAAACCAATTGTTAGTGGCGCTCATCTCAGTCGTGTCGTCGTTTTTTTCGCCTTGTGTTTGTCTTTTTTAGCGCTGACCTGTTTCAAAGAAATGCGCTAAACTAAGGCAGTAGATTTAAGCCTCGATGGGATGAGTTTTTGTTATACGGGGTCACGATAAAAGGCGGTGAGCTTTTCTACTGAAAAGATTCGCAGCCGTGGTGCAGATGAATAGTAACGAAATGAATAGTAGGAACGAAGATGAATAGTAGCGTAAATTCAGCCCATAACGTCAACAACGTGACGCTGCGAGAGGTGAGGGTATATAACGTGTGTACCAAAGCTGCTGACAACTAAAATCCAGATGGCGATTTGTTTTGACCGTGGCACATTTGCTGTTGCACAGTAGTCCTACACATTCTTTTATTTGTCTCGGCGTAAGCACGCAGGACTAAAGGAGGATTGTGCCTTACAAAGGGTACACAATTATTTCAGCGTCTCACGGAACTGTGAAATAATCTTCTTGTTTCCTTTTAAACGTTTCTTTAAACGTTTAAACGTTTCTTTTAAAGCGCTCGCGTTGTGTGTCTTATTCTACGTCCTTGTTTTTTGCGCTTTTACGTTCAGCACGTTCAGCTTTTAAACGTGCATGTCATCGCTGTCATTTCTGCGCAACGAGGGGGAGCGAGGTCGGTGCTCTTTTAGATATTTGTTTTAGTCCTAGGCTTCTTCTATACGTTCGTTATAAAATTCGGCTGACAGAATAATTACCGCAGGTAATAATGTAGTGCGCTGCAACAGCGTGGTGACCAGCCAGCGATAGTTCGTTCGCTTCTTTCAGCGTGCCATCAGACAGGGTTTACTCGAAGTCTTGATGTTTCGTGGGACGCTTCAACTGGTGTGCTGGCAGCACGGGCTCACGCCGTAGTTTTCCAGCGCTGATTTCTCTGAAGCCGCCGAATATTTTTCGCTCGATCGATCGTTGCATTACCCAGGTGGACTTCACTCCCCTGCACCAGCCATTTAGTACGGACTAATCTGAAAGCAATACGCTGGTCAAAATGTGAAGTGCTTAAATTTGCGTGTTTCAGGAGCTTAGCAACGCCACAAGTGTAGACAGTGACGTAAAGAAATTGAAACCTATTAACTAAATAAAAGCCCTTATTTTTAGCGCGAAAAATAACAGTTACACTAACAAAATATATTTGCTTCACCAGCGTTCATTTCAATATAATACCCACGTTTAAGACACTGGGTGTTGCATATTCAACAAAAAGTGACCTAGCGCGATCGTATCTATTTTACTTCCAGAAAACTCTCGCAAATTACTGGCTTCACTTATCGATTATGTCAGCTACTGCAATCAAGACTACTGCTGGCAGTATATCATTCATTTAGTTCTCGCCTAAACGACCGTAATTTAGTACGGGGGAAAACGTCAGAAGAAAGCATAAAAGAATGCACATCATGCAGAAAACCTTTACAACAATAACTGAAAGCGTTAGTAGAACATTTCACACGCAATCACTTTTTACAAAACATGAAATACTTTCGATCACAAAACTATATAATTCTCGTTTATGCCACGTACGCTTTAAGACGCGAGATTGCTAATAAGTCATCTTTTCTTGGTGAACTGGCGAACACTGAGCGAAGCTACAAAGTACACAGCACAAGAAATATCTCTCAATGGCATATTTAAACAAGCATAACGGCATATGGCTGCTAAACACTCTAATACATACCACCACGTCTGCTAAATGCCCATTGTTTCAATAACATCTCCCTAAAAACCACCTCGCACAAGAACCTGTTGGAACATCTTTTATTGATTGACACTCTTCCTTGCGTTTGTAATGCAAATTGGCTGTATTTTTCGGTTAGTTGCTTCCTGTATATCATTTTATTTTTATTACGGGAAGCTCCTGTCGTGATCCTGTGTTATATTGTAATAATAATTATGCATTGTAATTTGTAAGTGTGACCCACTGTTGCTGCCAAAGCTAGCGACTCGGTATCCATGGCCGAGTCAAGCTGTCCAAAGGGCAACATTTACTATGGGCAACTGAGTAATACTTGTTGGGGGGCTAGTTGGTGCATGTTTCCAGAAGAGGGTTGTAGCGCCTAAAAAGACAACACATAGCAAGCGCCTGTCCCGTCTCGCTTGCTATGTGTTACCTTTTTAGGCGCTACAGCCCTCTTCTGGATACTATGGGCACCCTGGCACCATGTACATTGGGGTGGTTAAATAAAACTTATTAAAACTAAAACTGTAATTGGCTGCTACACACTCGTGCCTGCAGTTAGTCTTTACGTCTGTTATAGTGTTCGAATTTCCCGCGCCTTTAGTGTTCTGCACATCACCAAAAGAGGGCGCCACAAGACAACATACGTTGTTTTTGCGCGATAAACCGAGGGGATTTCCCTTCGTGTTTTCACGCGTGAAATCGACAGCCTTCTACTTCCTTTAATTTTTACGCCGCTTACATCACAATAAGATGTCCAACTCTCAGGATCTTATTGGTGATTTTTTTATTTCCAATATAAGCTTATGACATATACGAAGCTTTAAAATTGGCAATAAGAGTTTTATTTCCGCAACGTACAGGTCACGCGGCCGGACCTCATAAGCGGGGACTCCCAGCAGTTTGTTTCTCTCTGCGTGGTGCGCTACGCCACTCGTCTCTAAGCAGCCGGTGCGACAGCTGTCTTCAGCAAAGGACGCGCTGTATCCAGCTAAGGTACGTTTGGCGCGTTCATGCGCTTTGGTTTGACTCGGTAGATGTTTAGAATTTTAGTTTGTCGTGTGCCGCGTGTGTGAGATTGTCACGCGGAAAATACATTACCGTGTTTTCAAGGAAGAACACGTGTTTCAGTCAATTCGCTCTAATTAGAACCCCACGGTGGGCTTTGAATTGAGCGAGTTCGCTTAATTAACCAGATTGCATTGTGTAGCAGTTATCGCACCGGACTGGGTTTACTTGAGCTGTTATTCAAGATTTGCTGTGTTTTGCAATCAAGAAAAATGTATCAAGAAACGTACGTGCATTTCATGATACATTATTCGTGCTTCAAGGAACGTTTGCGTATTGAAGGAACTCGTACGAGTCACGTATGCTCTCGTTCAAGTTCAGGTGAATGATTCTCGTGTCACAGTTTGTAACTATCATAAATTCCAAATTTTCTCTGTGGGGCATATATGGGCCAGCACATTTTTTTTTCTTTTTTCTGCGCTACGTACGCATCAGCGGAATCAGTACTCCGGCGAAGCGTTTTGTCGCTAGGCAGCGCGCTATAGTTTATGAATAGTTGGGAAATTCAAATGGGCTCACTCTGCATTAACTTGGGGCTAACTCCTGAAATGGATCAAGCGGTCGCGCACGTATGAGCTTTGCACGAAGATTGCGACAGACGTGCATATGTGTACTTCGCTAAATCGCGTACGCTAACTGAGTTCAGTTTTTATCAACCGGCATTGTTGATAAAAGGTGTGCTACCTACTTCTTCATCTAATGATGTTCAATGTTTCCGCCTCATTTATGCGTATTTTCCGAAATCGCGTTGCGCCCCTGCTCGTCGCGCGGAAATGCAATGGCGTTTAAAATAAAAAAAAATAGCTAACCTTCAAACGCGAGGGGTGAACCATATGCATCTGTCTAAATGCTCAAGGCGGTGGAGACCTGCTATTGGCGCAATCCATAGAAGTGACGCGGCAGGGCTGAAATTTGTTTTATAGCGTTTTCTTTCATTGTCTCTCCACATGTTGCCCTCTGGATCTTATGAACCGTTATTATGTGACCCCAAGGTCGTATTCAAAAACAAAAAGAAAGGCACGGCTTTAACAACAGGCGCATGCCGGATCTCAGCTAGCAAGACCCTCTCCTATAGATATTTTCTACATGTGAGTGTGTGGAGGTGGAGGGGGGCGGAGGATTATGGCCGCCCCGCCCCCCGTGCACTGCACTGCCCTCCCCCTGATCTGATCCTCGCCCGTCTAGACGTGCTATGGCTGTCGACGTGTCTTCTGCGTACTCCGTTCTAGGAAGGCAGAACAGCTGCCTACAGTAGGAAGCGAAGTTGGGCCTATTATTTCGGAAGTGTTTCATCACCGTGCCAACTTGCTTCATTTCTCGCGCATTAAGCACACGCTTAGCCCTTGTGGCTGTTCGCATCCCAAGTTCGACAGTTGTAACCTTCTCGGCGAAGTTTCAGCGCCAACGTGAGTTACAGTAGCTACCTTTTGGCCTGGAATTTAAGCCGAAATAAGTGTACAAAGTTTTGAATATTATCATCCATTCCTTGCCTTAAAGAAACCGCACCAAACATCAAAATTGCTTTCGTTTGTAGTGTCATTACTTTTAATTAACAATTAGTAAAGCTCGATTACGTCAGTTTAGTGGTCATAATACAGTCTTCACAGTTTGTACAAAGGATCGTATGGTTATTAGTCACTATACAACGGTTGGTCTATTTCACCTCTTAGGCGTTGACGACGTCTGCACCTTTGATATGTTTGAAAGCCAGTCTTAATCTAAGCTCTCTTGATACTGGGTATAATTGTCTCTTAAACATTGTCTGCGCAATTTTTCGGTCTTGGGCTCCGCTACACGTAAGGTAAAAGCTGTCCTGAGCGTAAAACTAAAACGGCATGCAAGGTGTCCGACGTGAAGAAGGGCAATTGTTTAAGAGAAATGGTACATTTTGCGAGAACGAAGCTGCAGGTCAGCTTGTACTATAGCTACCAACTTTTGGTTCGTACTAACCAGCATCTTTAGATAAAATCTGTTGAGCAAAGGCAGCGTACAGTCCGCGTAAAACTTGTATAGGTAGAGCACTGAGGCAGTGCACAGTAGGCAAAAAAAAAAAGAAGAGAGAAATTAGTCAGAAGCTGATTATCTTTTTTGTCACGAGCTCGTGCATACTGATCAGTAGGCTTCTGTGGCTCCAGTTAGCAACCGTGGCAAGGTCTCGCTTTAACTGCAGTGCAGTGCGCCACTCGAGTACTCTACACAAGTGTGACTCCGACTGCGTTCAGAGGTACCCAGCACATCACTTCAGCTCCTAGTTTAACGTACGGAAATCGAAACGATAACGTGAGCCATTGTGACACCGTCTGAAGGTTAAACTAGCTGAAGCACGCACAGAGTAGAGTGCGACTCATGCTGTTTTGAGGTCGGCTTCAGGATTCGCACTAATATTAAGGACACTCGACCAGAACTTCACTAAAACAGCGAAAAGTGAACTTTTTTTGCTCTAGCCACGACATCACGTGCGTGACAGTTCGTGCCAACGCAGTGGTTCCACCAGCTTCCACCATAGCGCTGCCATGCGCTCAAAACAACGCGTCTGTTCAGGCAACATGGGCTGCCCAAGTACCAAACGAAATCTATTCATCACTTGTTCTTTGTGCTGCATATGAGATACAAGAAAGCGAAAGCCCAATGCGCCCTTCGAAGACAATGCGCCCAGGAGAAACATAGTAACCGCGACGAATTTCCGCTGAAGCCTCAAGCGGCAGCGCCATGCTGGTAGCACAATTCCTGGGTATACGTAAGGGTCACGTCGCTTTTGGTCTAAGCTATCGTTTGGCACATCCTCCTGTCCCCTCACTTCTTTTATTTCATTTCTCCATTCTGCCTGCCATCCTTTATTTCCGCTGCTGAAGCTCGTGGCTTCAGTATCGATGGCAGATGCCGGGGCTAGCAAAAATCTTTTCCTTCCTTTTTATAATTATTTTAATAAAACCACTTACTACATCTGCTCTCCGAAGCACGCTATTTTGTAGTGGACGCCATTGCCTTCGCATGCCTGTGAGTGTTATATTATTAATGCTTACTAATTAACCCTTCTCTTAAGTGACCGACAACGTACCGGAAAGTGTAGCGCCTAACAGGACTGCTTTAATGCTAGCCGTAAAATGAACCAGTCGCTTCTAACCCGTGGTTCGCTTTCCCCCGGGCATCTGTGTAAGCATATCCATGTAGCCGTGATGTATGCTTTTCTAGCCTTATTTGAAAAAAAAAAAAAGGGCTTCGAGAAAACAGCCCGCTTTCTCGGTTTTAGTTGTTGACACGTTAGGTTTCGTTGCCTTCTTGCAGATGCCGAGGCGTTTCACCGGCAAGCTGTGTCGCTTCCTCTTCGACCACCTCGAGGGCGCCACATTCGGCGAGCGGCTCCGGTGGCTCGACCGGGAGGCGGGCGTCTTCCAGATATTCTGGAGGCACGGCAACGGTTCCTCGTCCACGCCGGAGGAGGACTGCGCCGTGTTCATGGTGCGGCGCCCCCACCATATACGCGTATACAGCTCTGTCCGTCGTTTAGTGTCTGACTTAACGGCGACTCGCAGCCTGTCTCGCGCTGTTAATTCACTTCCTCGCGCGTTGTGCCGGCGTTTTGCTGAAATATTACTGAAAAGAAAGTTTGTGTTACTTTTGTTTGTGACCTAACAGTGCGGTTGACATGAAATTGATTTAATCTCATGGCTCGAGTATCTTATACCACATTTTCAAGAGTTATAATATGCGCTCCATATGTTCGATGCATTGCATCTATACATTTCAACCACCTAAGCATGGACTGAAGCCTGCGCACGCTTCTCCGCAACACCCATTAATATACAGCGAGCCTTTGTCCACGCGCGCACGTGACTTTTCTGAGATGAGAATGAGACCTGCTTTGCGCAATCAAGCCCGTACTGGCACAGATCTCGACTCCGCTACAAAGTAAATACAGTGAGTGCAAGGACACCCATGACAACAAAGGATTTAAGATCCCGCGAAGCGTTACTGCCGGAAACATCTGCGCATGACAAGTATACAAGCTTACAGGCTACAAACACTCGGTGTCAACTGCGCCGTCTCGGAAGCTCGATCTGAAAGACAACGGGACCTATGCTTTTACAGCGGCATTTGTAAGAAGGGAATCCAAAGCTTAGCGAAGCGCCCAGAGGTGCCCCGGCTATGCGAGGTGTTTCAGAGAAGACTTTAAAAAACTTTCATAAATAGGCTTTTTGGGGTAAAAATATGGATTTTGCGGCATAATATTTCCAGTGTTGGTGGACACCAGAAAACCGGTGAATCGTTTTAAGTAGTAAGCTGGTCAACTAATTTTTAATAATTAACTTTTTAACTATTAGAGTTAGGCGGCTAGTGGCAATTAGAGATTTGTAGCCGGTCGTTAGTGATAGTCATATCGGTTTTTAGAATTTCGAAAACGCAATTATCTTTGGCACTGTGGCTCGACAAATTTTGGCTACATCGTGCCAAAATGCATGCGCTTTCGAAAAGCATTCAGGCAAAGCAGCCTTTCTAGTGCACGTAACTAGTCAAAAAAGCCCAATTTTGCCGAGCCACAGCGCCAAGGGTAATCGCGTTTTCTAAATTATAAAAACTGATATGGCTATTACTAACGAACGGCTACAAATCTCTAATTGCAGCTAGGCGCCTAACTCTAATAGTAAAAGTTAATTATTAAAAATTAGTAAACCAGCTGACTACTTAAAACGATTCACCTTTTTTCTGGTGTTCACCACCGCTGGTAATACTATGCTGAAAAGCCATATTTTCACCTAAAAAACCTATATTTGAGAATTGCTTAAGGTCTTCCCTGAAACACCTGGTATACTATAGCCTTTATCTCCTCTCCCGCCATGGCTCTCCAGCTCGCCAGTGCCGGTATTTTGCCATGTTCGCGAATAGCGTTCGCGTCATGCCCCTGGCCTACGCTCACGCCATGACTGTTTTGCGGAGGTTATTGCGCGGTGATGACTGACGGTTAATTACAGTGGAAAACCGAGGTTTGTGGCGTGAAATTCATTTCATGGTAGCACTTTCGCTAATTGCAACCGGAAGCATACAATTTTTGGAACTGCTGCACAGGTAGCAGCAACATGAGAGGAAGCGCTTAGTTCGCACTTAAGAGCCATATATATTTTTTCCTCTGCATATAGCTTGGCCAAGCATTATGAGGGTCATTTTTACAGAGGAAAACTTCGTAGTGAAAAAAATAAAGCATAGCTTTTCCTTCGTGCTCGGGCAGAAATCGCTGGTTACGTGAAAATCAGTGATTCTTTTTCACATTTCTTCTACCTGTACGAATTCCATGAAAGTTCGTATCTTCTTCAACAGCCAGTTTAATGAAGATATCGCAGATGTTTTTAAAGCCATGCGGATGCAACATCGGTCCGTAGTTGTGAAGCCGCGTCGACTGCGCGTGCAGTGTTTATGTGCTTCCTTACCGGCTAGCTGGTCCCTTGGCAGTGCATGCATATTACGCTGAATCATCTTAAACGACAACGAGTGAGGATGCTCGAATGCTATCGTGTGAAAAATCGGTTATGTTCGAAATGGCCTCGACATCACGACCAGGAGAAATACAACTGCGGCAGAGGCCCATGCATCCATACACATCTTGTACCGTCGACTGGCTTTTGTTAGGAGCTGTGCACACGTGCTCAAAATAAAATGTACCCTCCAGCACCTCTTATGCCCTTGTTCAGCGTATACTACTGTGTAACTGGAGAGTATTGGCATTCATTGCTTTTCCTTGCATGGTTCCCGGTTCCCGTTTTACATTAAGCGCACTATAAGTCAAGCACACGCACTCGCTGAGACTCGTGGCGTTTCAGTGGTTTGTCCGGAAACGGATCATGCGAGCAACAAAGGTCGTGCGAAGTTGCTCACGTTTTACGTTGGTTGCAGGAATGGCATCATTACAAGACTCGACGAACCAAGGAGTGCTCGCCTATGGAAGCCAAGCAGCGGTTCCGCGCAGCCATGAACAAGATGAAGCTGAGTACAGTGAGCAGCTGGAAGAATCGGCCTTTGGAGAGGAACTTCCAGTACAGAAAGTTCCCCAAGGATGACCTAGGTCAGTTGTGAGTGCCTCTTTTCAATGGTCTGATGTGCCTACACGCGCGGTTCAAGTAGCTTTGAAAGCGCGTGACTGAGAGAAAAAGCGAGGTCTGCACAGCTGTCTCCCATTAGGCAGTGCACCATCGCTTTGATTTGCTTCCCTATAAATAAACCTCTTATTACTGCTCGTGTTGGTATTAGCCGCATGGCGACATCGGCATTTGAAGTTGTTACGACGCTTGGAACACACGTGGCCTCTGAATGGTGTTCGGCCTGGCAGGTAGGGAGACTCGCAAAGCTGCGTTCTGTGGCCAGTATCAGAGTGAATTGGGAGTCTGTTACTGAGGTCATCGTATTGTGGTGTCGAATGTGCTGCTATCGGGGTACGGCCTCAGAGTGCGTCCACGTGCCCCTGGGTTAGTACCAGAGAAGTTCTCCGATTGTGCTGTCTCCTCCATCGTTCCGCATTGTTATTTCTATTTGCATCCCAGCCTTTGTGGCACAGCAGTAACTGAGGCATCAGCTTAGTAGTGCCACGGGGAACATGACAGGGTGCGGCCTTGGCAGACGGAGCGTTAGCGCTGTTCCTGCAGGTGCAAGTCGAGCAAAATGAGGTTTTGTAAGGCGCCCAAGAAAAATTATTTCGGAAAGACGTCTTTGTAAGTCTTCCTATTGATTCTAATATGTTTCTTGTGATCAACAAAAATAGGCGTTTCAGGGCCTTTTAATTTATGCGCTTCCTTTCTCTGACACGTAATTATTGATAAATGCCATACTGTTCGACTCCTTATACAGACTACCTTCTAAAGAAAACGGACCAGCGTGTTCCCGCGTCGCCCGGCTGGTCGCCGGATGACATGTCCGACGCCGACTCTGGGATGACCTCGCCCAACTTCGTGTCGGACTCCGACGCCTACTCTGAGCCAGCCTCGCCGCCCGGTGTGTCAACCGCGGTTTTCGAGGCGACGGTGGGGAAACAGACGTGCTTTCTGCAGCACCCGGAAGAGCGCTGGAATTGGGGGGTTGCCTTGGATACGTTGGCGACGCCGTCGACTTCTGAGCCATCTTTCCCGCCGCTGGAAAACGGTAGCCGCGAGTACTCTTTCTGTGATACAGAGGAAGCGTGCAAGTGGCTGAACCTCCAAGAGTTTTCTGCTGGCAGTGACCTGTTGCAAGACGTGCGAGAATGTCGTCGAGACGAGTTTGATTGTTATTCCTTGCCAAGCATGGAGGACGGAGACCTTACCGCCTCAATTCCTGGCTTTGACAAGTTCTTCGGTCCTCTAGTCCCTTATAGCGATTCTTTTCACGGACAAGGTTCCTCTTTTGCTGTCCTAAATCATTTCCATTCCTTCCATTAAAAATGCGCTCTGAGTTGCAGGTAGCGTTCTTTAGATCTAAGAAGCAATGTCTGGCTCTCACAACAGATCAGAAACGCTACCGCAAGGATAAAAAATGTCAACTCCTCACTGTTTCCTGATCTGGGAGTTAAAATGCTTCATCCTGTTCGGTATGTTTCAAGTTGCCATTCAGTACCACGCTTTGCACTTGTTTGTTTCTCTGCACTGCGAGCACCGAGATCAGCTTGGAGACGAAACCAACGCCTCATAGCAAAGAATGTTCTTGGAGCAGTAAGAGACTAGGGGCCAACAAAATGTGGGCTGTGTGTTATAACATTGATCACTTCGGAACGAGCTCAAGCAGACTCTGTGATACTTTCCATGTACTTGAGAAATGTTGGTGAATATTTTTACATATTTGTATATTTTAGTCATGCAGTTCTGGTTTGCGAAAATAAATGACGTTTTATGGTGTGTTACTATGTGCGATTTCATGTGCTGTATTTTGACGGTCAGCTGTGACGCCAACTGTTAGTAGCCTTAGTCGCATAAAACGTTAATCGCTGCTATCAAGTAACTCTGTGGCGTAAACCGTTGTCTCAATTCCGGGAACTCCGGATCAGCAGCCGAGCGCCCTAACCACTGAGCCACCGCGGCGGGTATCTGATTTAAATTATGGAAATTGGCCGCGCAGGACTATAATTAGAAATTTCTAAGAATTCTCGGAACGTGTAGATAGAGTTCCCGCGGTAAAAAGACGAGTTCAGATTCCTCTTTAGTGCACCTTTAAGAGTGTATCACAGTCCACTCCTTCAAAGGCTTTGAAGAGATGTAGTTTCAGAGGAGGTTTGGTTTTCGACCTTCGCAGGAGGCAAGCCAGAACTACCAACCAAGTTGTTGAGAAAGACATTGTTCGCGCGAGCCTAAAAGCTCTAGACTGACTGTTGTCGCCATTTCCAAAGACTTCACCCTGTTATCAGGCTCTACATTAGCCACATGGAATGCGACACGGCGTGTGGAATGTATTGATCTAAATGAGTCGAGCCTAGGTCAAACCCCGCACGTCTGTGGAAAGAATTTTATTTCCAGGATGATGTAGGTAAGGAACAGCTGGCGCGGATAGGTCACGGATGAAAAACAGTGATTTCATTAGATGAATCGAAGTGCTTCTCGTACAGGAATGATGGGATTCGTTTAATACGTCACCCCAAACACAATTTATATGGATTTCGTTCTCGTTATCAACTTCCTAAGTTAAACCACAAAGGCGGGAACGCGATGGCACGAGGTTGATTCTCCGCTCGCGGAGTTTGTCTCCTTGACTGAATTCAAAGTACCGTGAGCGAGGTTGATCGGGACACTTTTGAAAAGATTATGCATCCATTGGCACGGAAGGATCTGTGATTTGGATAAGTGTTTCAACAGAATTACGTACCGAAGCACCCTTCTACGCTTGCGAAAAACTGGGTGAAGAAGTGGACCTTATGGAGTGGCCAAGCCGGCCTACTGATATTATTTCAGTTGAGTATATTTGGATGAGCATCGCGCATCATCCGAGGGACAAAAAAGCCAGCAGTGCCGAGCAGCAAGTCGAGAAGCTGCCGCAAAATTGCAAAAACATGGACTGTACGTTCACTGACAGCTTCCTGGATTCCATGCTTCGGCGGGATCAAGCAGCGATCGCCGGAAAAGGCTTGAGTGCTAAGTACTGACGCATTAGGTAATTATGAAAAGGCATTATCGAAATTGTTGGCTTATTCTGTAATAAAAAAAACATGATCTCCGGTACCTTCACGAAGAGCAGAAAGTAGTTTTTCGAGAAATTTGCTGTGGGAACAAATTGTCGTTTAATATAATGATAAAAATTGATTGCTCATGACCAAATTTTAGTGAGGTAAAAAAGATAAATTCGATAAACTGAAATATCATATCATTTTGTTCAGTATACGTATGATGGGTTCCCGAGATGCGGCCTGGTTAAGTAAGGCTAGAAGCCTGTCAATGTTGCACTTCCATGCAATAAAGAAAAAGAAAGTGCCTTGCTTGCCCTAGTCGGTAACGTGTCTTTAAGCGAAATCAATTACTTTATAAAGTTAGATCCGTTGAGACATGCGGCGACCTTTAATTCACATTACATGCTATATTTTAATCACTTTCATTATAAGCGTGCCGTCGCGTTCAACGTGATCGTTGTGAGATTACCGCACGAGGTCATACAGCTGTGACGTCATGACGCCATCGACAAATCAGGATTTTTCGCTCCCGGCCAACGACACCGATGCCGGCTCTTTTGCGATACGGTAACCTTAACGTTATCGCTTTAAAATGTTTGCGCTAAAAAGCCCAGGCGGGCCTTCTTGCAGTTCCAGGGTGCAATGATCTGAGGGGAATGCAGGAATGGGAATGTTAGCGATAAATCAGTGTGAGTCACATTTGTAAGTTGTGATCATTTGCCCTGAAGCATGCTGAGCAAGTTTGCTGTAGATCTGACGAAATTGCATTAGGTAAGCATGGTTTAGTGACAAGCTGAGCTTTGGCAGCGAGCATTCATTTCAAGTACAAAGGTACCGGAGGAACTATGGGAGCGCACGCGTCTCTGAAACTGCAAAATAAGACTTCCTTGATACGCCACGAGTTATTCGCAGCCAATCCCAAATTAACCTTAGCTCTGCTGAAGGGGCAGCGAGCGAGGCGTCGGAGCCCTTTCCACCTCGCTGAGGAAAGCGGCAGCCACGCACTGTAGGGTTCGAGGCATGCCTGCCATGTAAGGTGCTCGCGTGTTTCTTCTCATATTGCTCTCGATAGAACGTGTCCGCCATAGCAAAACTGTGTGATGACCCCCATAATGCGCAGGTCCACACGGGACGGAGAGGCAAAGAGACACCGTATGGCTCAGTTTAAACAAACAGGTATATTCAATAATTACACATGATGAAGATTATACATCAGAGGCTGGGGCGTCCGAGCTTACGTGCCGACGACTTCATGGGGGCGATGGAGTGGCTCCGGAGTTGGGCTCGAGCGGTTGCTGGCAGAAGCTGCACGCCGTCGGGCTTCGGCGCTGAAGGCCCTCTTGGCGAACGATGTCGTCCTGAGCGTTCTTCTTCCGTTTCTTCGAGGATGGTTCACAAACCCTTCCTCTAGTGTCGTTCGGCTTGGAAGATGAACAGGAGGCGAGCTTGTAGATGATGACAGCAGAGCATAATTTTACAACAGAACAAACTTTGCACTACTTTACTCATCGACCGGGCAGGTTAGTGCCTAAGTAGCATCACATTACATGCTAAGCATGGAGCCCCAGCTCAGACTCAACTGCATCCGTTTACATGCGCTTTTAAGCACTTGATTAACAAAGGACTAAGGGCGGTCATTTCCAGTGGCCCGCCCAAAGCATCAATTCTCCAATCCAAAATAACATGCGAGATGGGGACCACCCCTTGGGCTGGGCTTAGCCTCGACCCCAGAGTCTGTTAACAATACAAACTAAATAAACAACAAAAACGCCACCACTCTCTCTCAAGTGAGAGTATACACAGGCTCTCTCTTCGGAGCTAATTCACTAGCGCCTGTCTTTCCACATTCTTGGCGAGTACTGCCTGTCCGCCATGACAGGTGTCCGTCGCGGCCCTTCTGGGAAGCTGTGGGTGCCTTCCCGGCGATAGCCCACGACAAAGGGGGGGAGGGAAAGAATGTCGTCTTCGCGGTTTCGCATAGCGTCGGCTGTGGTACGGCGCGCTCTGGCCCGCTGACAGCTCCCCTGTCCTGGAATGCAACCGGAAATTGGGGAGGACAAAGCCTGTTTCCCCGGGGCGGCGGCGGGACCGGTTTTTCCGGTCGTCACTCAAAGAGCATGGCTGGGCAATTGATGATGCCGCTGTCACGGTTCCCCGTCTACGCCGCGCCGTCGAACGTGGATCCTCGTATCACACACGGAATGTCACACTCGCTCACCCTCCAGAAGAATGTTCTCCGAACATTTGAGTCCACGCAGCTCCCCTTGTCTTTCTGAATCGCCTCGCACAGTGCGTCCGACAAAACACTTTTCGCTGCACTCAACACCACTGCACAACACCATATGCCTCCGCTGTCAATACTGGCGTCTCCAGGGGCAGCACTGATCTTCTTTTACAGATAAACATGAAACTCAGCACCCAAGCCTCTCCTTTCTAGTCCAAACTGGACGAAAATAAATTAACCACAGTTACAAAGGAGCTCCCACTTCTAGCACGATCACGGCACAGACAAAAATATAGATAACGAAAGGAAGTAGGGCAGGTTCTGCATGCGCTCCGCATGCTCTCCTGTGCAGGTGTTACTTAATGACAGAAAGGTTTAACTACCAACTCCGATAACTTAACACATAAGCACATAGCAATGTTATGAGCTGCGGCATTACACAATTCTAACCAGTTCACAACTCCGCTCTGTTTACGCCATTAGTCCGACTTAGCTTTCCGATTTCGCAGCGGATATCGGCCTTCATGAGTCATACTAAATAAGTCTGTGCCCCTTTGTCTGCTTTGGGACTTGCGAGGGCTCGTGGCAGGAGCCTCTCCTGGCGTTATCTGCGCGGCAACCTCGCGCGCTTCTTCTTATAGCAATGCATGAAGTAAATCCGGTGGCATTCCGGCCGTCACCTCGGGCGCCTGCCGAACAAATGCAGGAGAGGGCGTTTCTTGCGAACTATCTGCGCGCTCCGCTTCACTTCTGTCCCCATCAAAATCCGCGCTTTCCCTTTCCTCATTTCGTGAATACTGAACCGGTGCCGACTTGAGGCGATTTGCGTGTATCCTTATCAAACGCCGGTTCACGTCTCGGACTCTGAAGTTAACCGGAGAAAGCTTCTCGACAACCTCGCACGGTCCTCTCCACTTCGTCTGGAACTTACGAGCTAGCCCAATCTGCCTTTGGCAGTTTTCAATGTACACGCTGTCCCCCACATCAAACGGCGCGTCTCTAGCACTGCGATCGTGCACCTCCTTCCTGCGCTTCGCCGCTTTCTTTAAGGACTCCTTTGCGATGTCCCTCGCCACTTGCAAGCGCGATTCTAGCTCAACCTTATAGTCGTCCAGTGAAGCGTATGGGACACGACGGGGGCCCTCTGGCACTTCACTAGGCTGGTCCGGGTCTCGGCCGTAGAGAAGAAAGAATGGCGATTCGCCCGTGCTCTCGTGTGCTGCGGAATTGTAGGCAAACATTGCATACGGGAGCCACAAGTCCCAGTCCCGCTGGTCGCGCGAAACAAAATGCGACAGGAACCCGGCCACGGTTTGGTTCAGTCGCTCCACCGCGCCGTTGCAAGCCGGATGGTACGGTGTTGTCTGCTTCTTAGCGATCTTAAGCAGCTCGCAAACTCTCCTCATAAGCTGCGACACGAAGTTCGTTCCCCGATCTGTCAAGAGTTGCCTCGGGGGTCCATGTCGGAGCACGATCTGTTCGACAAATGCTCTTGCAACCGTGTCTGCCTTCTGATCTGGGAGTGCTACCGCTTCCGCGTATTTTGAAAGGTGGTCGACAAATACTAAAATGTACTTGTTTCCGGAAGTGGTCGTGGGCAATGGGCCCATTATGTCCATACCTGTCCGCTCGAAGGGAGCCGAAACCTCAGGGAACGGCTGAATTGGAGCTGGTCTTCGTCCCTTGGGTGTTTTTCTTTCGAGACAGGAATGACACTTCGCACAGTAGTCTCTAACATCCTGTCGCATGCCACTCCAAAAGTACAAACGCTCCACACGCCTGCGTGTCTTCGCTACGCCAAAATGACCGGCGCATGGCGCATCGTGAAACGCGCGAAGAACCCTTTCTGTCCACGACCGAGGTATGACGACTCTCTCCCAAGCGGTTTTCTCTGGTCTCCCTTTCCTGGTTGGCCTCGTGCGCCGACACAGGGTGCCGTCTTTGTCAATGAAATAACCTAGCTGTTCGGGATGAGACGGTGCGCCCTCTAAGCTTTCGATTATTCGCTTCAGGTCAGGATCTTTGCACTGCTCTGTGCGTAATTCGGCGGGGTCGACTACGGGGACAAACTCTTCTATAGCTGCCACGGCAGCTGTGCGGCTGAGTGCATCAGCGTTCAGATGTGTCTTTCCTGACTTGTGCTCAACTTCAAAGCAGTATTCCTGCAGGTGTAGATTCCATCTAGCGAGTCGCGAGCTAGGGTCCCTGACACTCATCACCCATTTCAGAGGATGGCAGTCTGTGACTAGCTTGAATTTGCGGCCGTAAAGGTAGCATCTGAAGTGCTTTACTGCCCAGACAACTGCGAGGCACTCCCTTTCCGTAGCTCCGTACTTTTGCTCTGTGGGGCTCAACTGTCGGCTAGCAAAAGCAACGGGATGTTCTTTGCCCTCGATAACCTGAGATAGCACGGCACCAACTGCGAACTTTGACGCATCTGTGGCCATAACGAAGGGCAAACTAAAATCCGGGTGGCGTAACAGCGGTGCACTCATTAGCTTCCTTTTCAGGGCCCCAAAAGCATTCTCCGCGTTTTCGTCCCAACGAAAGGCGACATTTTTGGCTGTTAAGGCGGTGAGCGGCTTAGCGAGCTTGGCGAACTCCTCTATGTGCCTTCGGTAGTAACCGATCAGGCCGAGAAACTGCCGGACCTGGCGGACGCTAGTCGGGGATGGAAAATCCGAGACACACCTTAGTTTCTCAGGGTCCGGTCGCACGCCGTCAGCTGAAACAACGTGCCCGAGGTATTTCACCTCGTTTTTGAGGAATTGGCACTTAGAGGGCTTCAGTTTGAGACCCGCTGCTCTTAGTCGCACCAAAACCTGCTCAATATCGCGCAAATGGTTATCAAAACTGCCACTGTATATGATAATGTCATCCATATACACGAAGCACAGCCTCCCCAGAAGACCTGCCAGGATAACATCAGCGGTTCTCTGCCAGACAGCAGGGCTGTTGGCCAGACCCATCGGCATTCTTTTCCATTCATAGTGCCCTGAGGGCGTGTTGAATGCCGTTTTCTCGGCATCTGCCGGATCCATTGCTATCTGCCAGAATCCCGCCGCCATGTCCACTACCGTGAAGTACCTGGCAGAGCCCAGCTGAGAAAGCGTCTCCTGTATATTGGGGATGGGGTATGGATCGATGCGAGTTACGGCATTTAGTTTGCGGTAGTCCACTACCAATCGATACGAGCCATCTGGCTTTTCCACCAATAGTGCTGGTGCTCCCCAGGGTGACTTTGAGTGTTCGACAATGCCGCGATCAATCAGGTCCTGCACCTGCCGCTCCATCTCCTCACGTTGGGAGTAAGGAATCCTGTACGCACGCTGGTAAACGGGCGATGAAGTGCCGGTTTCTATCCTGTGCTTTATAACGCCACAGCAGCCCAAATCCAGGTTGGACGCGGCGAATACCTCCGAGTAGTCGTTCAGCAAACCAGCCAGAGCCTCCCTCTCCCTGGATTTTACGTGAGAAAGATCGAACGACACCTTTGGAGCAGCCGAAGGACTAGCATGCTCTACAGTTGCGAGTACCGTATCGGTGGGCTCACGTTGCTCTATCGCAGAGGTGAAGAAAGCCAATGTTTTGTTCTTGGGAAGGCTCAGTGGCTGCTGGCTACAGTTAACCACCCGTAGGGGCACTCTGTGGGCGTCATTAACTGTCACGAGGCACGCGGCTGCCTTCAGGCCATTGCTGAGAGAGTCGACCGGCTCAAGCACTCCCACGGCGCCGCTCTCTACATCTGAAGGCACAAACGCGTACAAAATGTGCTCCGACCAAGGAAGGACGACCGCCTCCTCGACCAGCCGGACGGCAACCCGCGAATATACCTTCTCCAATGATCCCACTGTTTGACGGGTGTCAATATCGGTAATGCGAATCTCAGCCCCTCTCCTGTTCAAAAACGGAACTTTTGAGCCGCCCGCATTAACCTCTTCCTCAGAGAATGAGACTACTACCTTCCCTTTTCTCAAAAAATCCTGCCCTAATATACCTGACACTCCGTTTGGCAGAGACACCGTGTCCGGGCATACGTAGCAGGGGTGCTCCAATGCAATTCCGCCGAGAGAGAAGTGTAACCGGTAGAGTCCACTTATGCCAAGAGGATCCCCCGTTATGCCTACAAATTTGGTTGCCATACCACCAGACGCTTCCAACACCTCGCGGTCCCCCTTCCTTCGAAGCGTGTTAAAACTGCTCTCCTTAAGCAATGTCACCTTTGACCCCGTATCTATCAACAATTCCATGCAACAACCATTTAACTTGCAACGCACAACAGGGCATGCCTCGTCGGCCACACAAACTACCACCACCTCATCATCTACTGCTTCCTCCCCACGCTCCTCAGGCTGGGGAGGACTAACTAGTTTTTTGACTCGGTATCTGGAGCCCCGCTGTCGGCTTGCTTAGGGCGTGTCTCGCCTGCTTCTCTTTGTGGCTCCCCACGGCGCATGTTTTGGCAGAACCTGGCGATGTGTCCGCGACCCTGGCAAGCGAAGCATACGATTTCTTCAAAATCTCGCATACCGCGCCTGTAGCTTTGTGGCGGTCTCCGGTTTCCAGCGAATGGGCGCTGTTGAGCGCGCGCTTCAACCTGGCGTTCTACCTGCTGAGTTAGCAGCTGTTCCAAGCGATCTAACCGCTCTGTCAAGAGAGCAACCTCAGGCTTGAGCACCGCTCTCTCTATGACGCGTACTCTCGCTGCGGCTGTCGTTAACGCCTCATTTTGTTCCTCATCCAATGCGGCCTCCACGGCTTGGTCGAAATTGCTCGGCTTGCGCGAGAGCACGAACCGGCGCACGGGGTCTTGCAGACCAGCCACGAACAAAGCGGTCATTTCCTCTTTAAGTATATCCTCCGCGTATTTCTTCTTAAGCTGGTCTCCTTCCTCCTCCCTGCTTAACGTATCGCGCGCTAAGCGCTGAAGCCGCGACGCAAACGTTCGCACGTCCTCCCCTACCATCTGTCCGGCGTCACGGAACCTCTGTACTCGCACGTGACGTGGTTCAGTGTCAAAATGCTCAAACGCGAGCTTCTTAAATTCCGCAAATGATTTTGTGGATTTTACTTTTTCGTCTCGCCATGCAAAATCATGAGCAGCTCCTGCCATCTTACACCTCGCCATTCCCAGCATTTGAGCATCGGACCATCCCCCCATTTTCCCAATCTCTTCTAGCATGGAAAAGAAATCGCAGATTGGAACCCCTGTCTTATCTCCCGTAAACGTCGGAATGACGCTTCCTAATGCCAGCATGCTTGCTCCGAGCGACGGCTGTGGAGTGGGAGCTCCCTCAGATACAGTCATTTTTTTTTTTCAAGCCCTCCAGTGCCTCAAGCCTCTCAAATGGGGGTAAAAGTCCCACAATCAGTCCCGTGATTCCCTTTTGATTACAATTTTGAAGTCATGAATGTCACAGCATTCAGAGGACATTTGCTTTTGAGACCCCACTTCTGACACCAGTGTGATGACCCCCATAATGCGCAGGTCCACACGGGACGGAGAGGCAAAGAGACACCGTATGGCTCAGTTTAAACAAACAGGTATATTCAATAATTACACATGATGAAGATTATACATCAGAGGCTGGGGCGTCCGAGCTTACGTGCCGACGACTTCATGGGGGCGATGGAGTGGCTCCGGAGTTGGGCTCGAGCGGTTGCTGGCAGAAGCTGCACGCCGTCGGGCTTCGGCGCTGAAGGCCCTCTTGGCGAACGATGTCGTCCTGAGCGTTCTTCTTCCGTTTCTTCGAGGATGGTTCACAAACCCTTCCTCTAGTGTCGTTCGGCTTGGAAGATGAACAGGAGGCGAGCTTGTAGATGATGACAGCAGAGCATAATTTTACAACAGAACAAACTTTGCACTACTTTACTCATCGACCGGGCAGGTTAGTGCCTAAGTAGCATCACATTACATGCTAAGCATGGAGCCCCAGCTCAGACTCAACTGCATCCGTTTACATGCGCTTTTAAGCACTTGATTAACAAAGGACTAAGGGCGGTCATTTCCAGTGGCCCGCCCAAAGCATCAATTCTCCAATCCAAAATAACATGCGAGATGGGGACCACCCCTTGGGCTGGGCTTAGCCTCGACCCCAGAGTCTGTTAACAATACAAACTAAATAAACAACAAAAACGCCACCACTCTCTCTCAAGTGAGAGTATACACAGGCTCTCTCTTCGGAGCTAATTCACTAGCGCCTGTCTTTCCACATTCTTGGCGAGTACTGCCTGTCCGCCATGACAGGTGTCCGTCGCGGCCCTTCTGGGAAGCTGTGGGTGCCTTCCCGGCGATAGCCCACGACAAAGGGGGGGAGGGAAAGAATGTCGTCTTCGCGGTTTCGCATAGCGTCGGCTGTGGTACGGCGCGCTCTGGCCCGCTGACAGCTCCCCTGTCCTGGAATGCAACCGGAAATTGGGGAGGACAAAGCCTGTTTCCCCGGGGCGGCGGCGGGACCGGTTTTTCCGGTCGTCACTCAAAGAGCATGGCTGGGCAATTGATGATGCCGCTGTCACGGTTCCCCGTCTACGCCGCGCCGTCGAACGTGGATCCTCGTATCACACACGGAATGTCACAACTGTAATTTCAAAACCAGCGACCACACAGGCTTGTTTCGGAACGGCAAGGAACTAGGAAACGGCTGGCCACACAAGAGGACTGATCGAATTAATCGAATTTAACAACAGCCTCGATGTCATGCAGCTCGGGGCCCTGCAAACAAGCACTGTGCCGCCTATCATGTCGTCTCCACTCTCTCAACTAAGCCAGCACTGTGGAGCCCGTTAGGGTCCGACTTCCCTCTAACCGACCTCTAACTGGTTCTTGAAATCACATTCATCGACCCACAGCAGTAATGAGCTTACTGGCGCCAGAGAACACCTTGCGCTATGGTGAAGATTTTCTGCAGTGAAGGACCTTCCTGGTTCTCACGTAAACTGTGAGCCGCAGACTGCTTGGCAGTCTGCAGCTCAGACGACCGTGGCAAGGTTGGACACGTGCAGGGCATACTTTTTCGCGACCCCCTTCCAACTTCCGTTTAATGAAGTCAATCAAAGGTGGCTTTTACTCACTATGGGGGCTTCTGAGGCGAAAGCTCCGCAAGTGGCAGTCGATTGAACATCCACATACGATTTGAAGTTCCACCGCGAGACTTTTTTCTATCAGGAGAGAAATTAGAGTTTTTTTTTAGAAAAATTAAATGACGCAGTAAATGTCTCACTTCTTGGTGAACGCCTCAACCGCGCTATGATGGAATTAGGAAGGTGGTAGTGAAAGAAGAAAGAAACAGGTGCCGTAGTGGAAAGCTCCGGAATAATTTTAACAACCTGTCGATCTTTAACGCGCACTGACATCGCACAGAACAAGGGTGCCTTTTGCGTTTTGCCTCCATGCATGGAGACGCGGCCACCGTGGCCCTGTTTGAAACCTCAGTACTCCGGCTCAGACGCCGAACGCTCTAACCACTGAGCCACCACGGTGGGTGGAGAGAAATTACACGCATAATGAAGAGAATTTTTGCTCTTCCACTCATAAGGCGCGATTTGCGAAGCTCTGGCGAACACCCATCCTCCTGTCGGTGAGCAGACAGCGGTACAAAATACAGTTACGTATACATCAACTTCTTTCCTATACTGGCGTCCACATTCTACAGACCACGAAAATTGCTTTTCACAGGCATTCAATTTTTGTTAAAAAAGAGAAGTGGCGTTAAAAAGTGTTTTGTATTCTCAGCTTTTTTTTAAGTCAACAGATGACGCACTTTGCGACGTTCTTCCATCCGCCTTTAGTAAAAGAGTTGCCCATCGTATTTATCACTTGCATCTCCCAACATCCTAACATACCCAACATCCCAATATATCCGGCATCACCAGACAATGTTTACAAAGTAATAAATAGCCTTGCAAACAGTGGTGCTGGACTCGATCACATTCACCCCTTAAGAAGAAAAAAAAAACTTTGTTCTAGTGACATTTCTCACCCTCTTGCCCATGTCATTAATCTGATTCTTAAAACTGCTGCTTTCCCCCAACACAAATAAAGCCTTGTGAAAGTCCCTCCTATCTGCAAAAAAAATATGACAGTAACCTAGCAACTAATTATAGTCTCATAACTATTCTGCCTTTTTTAGTAATGTAATTATGAAGCTTATGGTGAATCATCTCATGAACTGCCTTAAAAATTTAACGTTTTTAAGACGTCAGACTGATTTCAGACCTAATTATTCGTCCGAACTGGCACTAATTAAATTCACTGATGACATTAAGCGCTGCATAGCCTCCCGTCTACTTTCAGGGGCAGTATTTGTTGACCGCACTTAAGCATTGGATTCAACTATCCACAAAATTTTTATCCGAAAACTTACATTTATCGGTATTACCATACTTATGCGTAACTACCTCAATGACCGCATTCAGATTATTGATGTGGCTAATGTACTGTCTAAACCAAAAATAATTATTCAAGGCGCGTCCCGGAGTTCTGTACTAGGTCCACCGTTCGTTCTGACAGACGTTAGGGACCTATCCAATTATCTCAAAAACTTTAATTGCCTACAACATGCAGAGAACCCTACAATTTTTTTATCTGAGTTCAACGCCTATAATCTCATTTCGAAGTTATATGACGGTGTTATTAATATTCTACGCTGGTGTAAAATGATTCGATGCAAGTTAACCAGAGTAAAACTATGTTCATGGTATTTCGCTCCAAGAACAAACTATATTCTCCCTTTCTATAGCTATATATGGGTTCCCATGTTATTTATGCTTCTCATACAGTGTTTTCTTGGTGTTTTTCTTGGCTGCCAGCTATAATTTTAGCAGCATATTAAATCACTCCAGCTTAAAATCACATTCGGAATCCGCGTACTGATTAATACTCGTAAATACTGTCCACAAGACATGCTACGGTATTCGTACTTTTCTTCACTCATAGTCATCTTACGTACTGCTCATTATCCTGGGACAATACAACACCGCCAACGGCCAGCCTTAACCATAGTGGCCTTATACCTTCGTCGGAAATATGCCGGACTTCTGCGTCGAGCTGCTTTACATGCCAGCGCACGGGAAATAGGAACTTTTTTTTTTTTTTGCCGATGGTACGCTTTTGCTGGGCTTGTAAACAAGCACAAGTGCCGAATATATGGCAAAGTGAAAGCGCAAAACAATGTTTCCTTTTCACATGTATCTTGTGTAGTTGCGGGGAGTGCGTTTGTGGCCTTCCTTCAAACTTACTATTTTTAATAACAGTGAAAAAGTTGGAGCTTTTCAACTATCATCATTCGGCTCTCAAGTTGCCGTCAGCGCCTCGTGCTCAGTACTGAACCTATACCCGTGCTGCACGGGTACTTTGGAATGGCGTCTGAGAATAATGGAATGCGAGACTTTGAATGACATTTGTACTCGACGAGCTCCGGCGGTGCTTGCTACACGACAATTTCCAAACGCATTCGAAAGTTTCAGCATTCACTCGCCGTATTGCAACAGTGCTGCTGCCATCGAGTTTCGTTTTGTCCGCTCGTTTTCAGTCTGCGCAGTGACGAGACGACGACGTCAGCAATCTCCGCGGTCTCACTGGATCGACAAAGACGCCAGCACGGTCCACAGTCGCGCATCGTTGTAGCGTGATGTTTTTCAAGCCAGTGACGCTGACATATCCAGATGGCGGAAGGTCGCCCTTCAAGACCTCTGTAGATCTGCGGCTGAGCGAAAGAAAGCTTGACGTTGGTGAGGAAACGGCAAGGGTATAATGCCCTTGCTACATGGGCGTTTCAAATGCCGTCGAACCGAATGCCATTCGACTCGACTGCCGAACTTGCGGTGCTACACGAAGTTTTTCAACGGCTTTCTGTTTAGATGACATTCCAGTCGACGAAGCACGGCGCAGACACTCCAGGTTTTCGAATGCATTCGAATCGCGAACGCGTCCCTTCTTCGCCCCGCCCACAGCCATGCCACGCGACTACTTCGACTCTGCGGCTGTTAATTTCGATATCTGCTGCTCTCTTTCTTCTGATGCTAGTTCGTCAAATAGCTCGCATACCAGCTAAGTGAGCGCTTGAAGATAACAGTACACCATTAAGCATTTACCGCGTGAGCGTGAAATTTCCCCAGGAATGCGCCGATGAGGACGATTGCACTCCAGTACTCATCGCTGAGTACAAACAGCTTGTGCTCGTTTGCATGACACAAAACGAAAGATGTACTCTACTTATATTAAATAATCTCTTTTATATCGCTTATACCCGCGCTTGTTTAAGCGTGGCCCGCATGGAGCGTTTTTTGCCCGCAGTTAATCTTCCCTGCCCTCCTACTGATGGGAACGGCGGTTAGCAGTACGAAGAGCACTTCAGGTCTTCGTCCGGCGACACGTTGCCGGTTGGGGCAGCAATTCCAACTTCTCAAAGCAAAACTTATTTATTAAAAATGGGATTGAAATACAAGGCAGTGATGACAAGGCAGTTTAAAGAAAAGGCTGATAAAAAAGGCTGTTAAAAACGGCCGAGCTTGAGACTCGGCGCGCTCCTCCCAAGTCGTCGTTTCCCGCGGGTTTTAACCCCTTCGATAATTGGGCGGAGCTTGAGTAATCTAGCTCTCGCCCAATTTGGACCAATAGCAAAGCAATTGCATCGTATGTACTAGTGGGCGGAGCCCAGGGCTTACAGGTCCGAGCCCAGTGGACCCCGCTCCTCCTGAAACGTGCAGGACACGTGACCCCGCATACGCAGCTCGCTGCATGCGCATTCGATCCACCGATTGCCACGCGTCGGGACAGAAAGGATTAGTGCCGCAGCTCACCCTAAGCGCGGGCGTCACGCCTCGACGTACATTCCTCGATTTCCCCCTCGGGCATGACCGCTCCTGGTAACAGGTGCGGGGGGGGGGGGGGGTTGTCCCATCGGCCCTGTGGGCTTCCACTTAACACCCGCGAAATAGAGTCGCGCGCCCGACGCCCGCGCCGGCGCTGACGAATTCACTCCCGCATGGTCAGCAGCCGAGCGGCATTTTTTTTTTTTTTGCCGCCCAGTTGTGCGATGCGCGCGCCCCCATCCATACTGAAATCAGACGGATGCGCAGGAAGCGAAGTGAAGCCGCTGGTTTTCGCGCGCAAAATGCTCGCGAGCGCGCATCCTCCATGCGAGCGCGTCTCTCTCGGCCGGCGTGCACCGGCGTGGCTCCGTCCAGAAGTCCAGAATCACGTGACGCCCGCTCCGGCTCTCATTGGCCCTCTGTTTCTGCCCTCTCCCGGCGTCGGCGCGGCGTGGGCGTTTTTTTTTTTTTTGGTTCCGCCAGAACCCGACGATTTGGGAAAAACGTCTTCTCCGGCGGCAAAACAACAACAACAACAACAACAAAAAAAAAAAAAACACGCTCCGCTGCCGTCGACGCCGACGAATCACCCGGAAAAACGCTCCATGCGGGCTACGTTTTATAAGCACCGACGCGATCGCCCGCTTGGAAAATACACAATGACCGGGTTGCTGACATCGCGTAGGAGATTCTCGCTAATTGCCCCTGCTTTCTCCGGTATGACCAATACTTTATTTTAAATCGCTTTAATCAGAGGTACGTTAGGTGATCGCTCGCATTATTTGAAATCGCTTAATTTCTTATCCACAAACGACGGCGACGATTGCTGCTGGCCGCCTAAAGCATTGCTCGGCAGTCTTGGTCACACCGGCGCTTATACCGTTCAGTGTATGCGCGTCACGCGATGTAATCAAAACTCGATTGCAGGCGACTGTTTTCAAAAACCGCACTCAAGGGTCATTTGTATTTGCTAAAAACTTGTGAATTCACTCTCCACAATCGCCGAAATCCGCTTACTGGTCGCGAAAGGTCATCGTCAGTTAAAATTTTGGTAAGAGATCGTCGCAGGTCAGTGTTGAAGTGTGGACATTTGAAATGTTGGCGCTTATTTCTAACATGGATAAAGTAGAGACAAGCTCGGAAATACTCAGGCCGCCGCCTGGCATCAGCGTGAAGTTCTCGCTCAACCGCCGATCTGCCGAGAACATCAAGGGCGACATTTAGCCACCCGGATTTGTCGGTGTCCTTGGCCTGAAAAACACGACACACTACAATGAATGCGGCTGTGGATTTTGCTCGAATGCCACTCGAACGCACACTTTTTCTGTGGTGTAAAATTACCTCTCATCGGCAGCGCTCGCACTTGCAGAGGGTACGAGGAAAAGTAGCTTGTCGACATATTCAGAGAATTTTAATGTTTTTAGCATTAAGGTGCTTTTCTGGCGCATTTCGGAGTCCCACATGCACAAAGTACGACTTCAAAATTTCGCGCACTTTTGGTATAAGTTACATTGAAGGGGCTATGCTTGATAAAGAGACAGCGAAAGTTTGACCTTAGCGTTTTATAAGTCTGGTACCAAGTCGATTTCCCCTTGAAATACCTTAGAAGTACGGAAATATTTTGGCTCGCATTAGACAGACCTCGAGAAGCCGCGCAAATAAATTTATTTATGTTTAACTTATTAAAGAAGCTACCAAAAAAATTTGCTTCCAAATTATTTTGTAAAAATTTGTTGCTGTGCAGCCAAGTGGGGTCACAGCGGAGTCGACCTCGTGGCAGTATCAAGTAATGGTAAAATATATCGTTGTTAAGCATTGCTTTATATTGTTAAGCAAAATAATGCAACACTTCATCCCTTGCTCTAGAACGACCAGGTACTCAAGGTCTTTCAGGGAAATTTTGCGCAAAATCGACGATGATAGCTTATTTTAAATGCGAATCAAAGTTCATCATTATTTTGCATTTTTTAAATTCCGCAAGATTTAAAGAAACTACTGAAAAGAAACTTGCCTGTTTAGAACAAATTTTCTCTCATGGTAATCTCTAAAAACCCATAAATACGGCGAAAATTTTTCAGCGTCAAATTCTTTGTGTCCCACTGTCGCCCTGAAAAGTGCCCTTTTCGGAACTTTTCTACAAATAATTGCCACTTTTTGTGCAGCGAAATTGCAAGAGCTATTTTTTTTACACTGCTTCAAACAGAAAAGTTTACATATGATTACTAAAAAAATATTCAGGTAGGACGAAATTTTGTTTCATTCAGCACGGATCGAAATCTGCAATTTGCAAAATGGCAAAAGAGACGTTTTGCCCCTCTAGTGATATGTAACCTTTTTCCAAGAAAACTACAGAATTCTTATGTGCACACAACCAACGATTTTATGCATTTCACAACCATCTCTTTTATATAATGTTTGCCTTTTGTTGGCGTTTTCTCCACACATCACACATCGGGAATATGCCTCTAACCGCCTGGACCCTCTTGTATGGAACTCTACGCTATCCGTGATGCTATTATGGAGGTTGTAAATCACTTGGTCTCTATAACAGAAGCCCATATTCTCACGGACTCTTTAGCGGCTATAGACAACTGAAAGGAGTTACAAAGCAACTAAGCATCCCTCAACAGATACGTGCTCTGAATAACAAAAAACCAAAGCGCATCCAGGTACACCGGACGCAAGAAGATGCGCAGAGCGTTCACAACAGGAGAGCAGACGCTTTAACGCACCAAGCCCTAACCATGAATGCCTCCCCAACTAATCTCCCTTTTGATATCCGCTCCGCCCTTCCCATCTTGGCATTCTCCTTAGGAGAAGTACACGTTCCGTGATTTTTCCCGTGCACTTACCGCCTCTCTCAGAATTTAACGAGATTGGAGGAGATGTTTCTTACTAGGATTTAGGCTGGGGCAGCCCCTACCTCGTCCGTGACGTGCTGATGGGGATCTCAAGAAGGAATAGTCCCTAGCACATGTCCCGAATGTTCCACGCCCGCCACTGACGGGGATGTTCGCCATCTGCTGTGGGCCTGCCCCGAACAAGGACTTCAAAAACAAGGCTAGTATACAGGAAGTTGGTCTAACGGCTACCAGGGAGGAAGACTTCACCCCGTCGCTGAGAGACAATTAACACTGCTTAGGTTTTTGGATGAAAATAGCCTTCAAGACCTATAGTATATATTGACTGCCCCATCTTATGACACATGGCAAATCCTCGAAATAAAAGAAATCATGTTTATTCTTTTTTTTATCCCTTGCCAAGTATTTTCTGGTGTTTTTGGCTACTTACAAATAGTAGGACGCCCTGACAGTTTTCTACTTTGAGGCCTCCTCATACTGTATTAATACAAACGCATTTGCACACTTTGTACATGATTTGTGAAATAAACCTCAAATCTGAAAAAATCTAAAGTCTGCTGCTGGGCCCTTTGATAAGGCTCCGCTGGTCGATGTTGGCTGACGGCGGTGCTGAGCTTTATTTTTATTTTGTCAAAGGGGGAAATTAAGTTTGAGGCTAGAAACAAGCGCCGCTACGCCTGCAAATGGCGAGTACTGTTTTTCGTTGCACTCGACAGTATAGGCAAAGCAGAATTCTTTTGGCTTACTTTTTTTCGATTGCAATAGCAAAAATTAAGCTCCCTAGTATTGTTTCGGAATACCCTATCCGATATACAGTTGCCGGACGGATGGAAAACGACAGCCTTAGAAAATATAGCTCATAAAGTTTCGAAACAATACGTATTCTGCGCTGTGACCTTTGTGCAGTACTCCCAGATTTTCCAGCAGACGGTTATATGTTCGGCAATGAACCTTGAGAGCCTGCTAACGGATTGCCGAAGGCGAAGTGTTTTGCGGAGCCCTCGGTTATTAGCGGATTAAGTCCGAATGAGATCGCCCTCAGTGTGGTGAGGCGCTCAGTAAGCTACAGAGAATTACGTCTGGACCTATCAAGACGGTCGAATTCCGTGGCACGGGCGTTGCCGCATGCAGCGGCGCTCAGCAGCACATCGTTATGAGCGATTTCCGCCGCTTGTACGAAGATCCCACTTCCATGCGCCGTGCCGTGATTTCCGCGCTGTAGAAGCAAATCTCTGTGATGTTGTTGATGTTGATGTTCCATGGCGTTACCGAAAATTCTCTTACACAGACCCAAAAAAAATCTCTATTTTCGTCGCTTTTTTTTTCTCTGTGGGAGTTTAAAAATTCCTGCATTTTTCTTTATGTTATTTTATGGCATTTTTTTATTAATCCTTCTTGTTGGTTGGGATTAATAAAGGCCAAAATGGGTGAATTTCCAGATTACTACTCCTTACACGTGTTTGTGTTTTCTTTCTCGCGCTCCCTTACGCATTCCAAGCTAGAACGACTCGTGGGAAAAGTTGGCCGCCATCACCACCTAAGGATACGTGTTAAGAGACGTAGTTAAGAAACCAGTTTTAAGCTTTGCTCGATCAGAATGTTAATGGAAGAAGTTGAAGTAAGGGCGTAAGTTAGTAGCGTGAATTGGTATCTCGTGAGTGACTTTTACAACTCGTGCTAGTGTCAGCTGAGCATGACGACCATAAACACTCCCAAATTTATCGATCCGTCGTAACGGGCGACACTCTAAATTCGGGAGCTGGAAAAAATAAAGTTTTGAATGTCGTATAGATCTCACAAGGAATGTTCTGAGCCATGCACACGCGATTAGGGTTGCCGCCACGGCGTATCGCAGACAGCTGATGCAGCGGCGCAGTGAGAAACGCGTCACCGGAGACTGCGCTGCATTCGCCGAGCGCAAAAGACAAGCGTAAAGATCCGACATAACCTCGTCAGACCCTGCTTACACTACAATTCATAAGGCACATTTGTCATTTAGGAAAGTTAAAAAAAAACATCACTTCTGCGGCCCAGTAAGCGCCACAAGAAGTCGGAGGGACTTGTTTACTGAATATATTCACGCGCTTATTGTGTACACAAAACGATCTTTTTGTGACTTTTGTTGAACGTTTGGATTGACGCTGTGAAAAGGAACGGAAGAAAATGGCAGCAAATGCAAATATCAGTGCCTGAGCATGCGAAAGCGCGTGCATCGAATTATCGAATTTATAACAGAGTCGAGAGAAAGGGAGGAGAAGGAAAGGCGGAGAGGTTAACAACGAGAAGACACCGGTTTGCTAAGGCACCACGAGCTTCTAACTCCGGAGCTACGCGCGCCTCCGAGTTCGGCATGAGATGGCGGGGGGAGCTCGGCGCCTCAGCCAGAGTCTTACGGCTCACTGTGGAAACACTTAAGACTGTTGGAGCACTGACAGCACGTTTTACATCCTATATGAGAGAATCCAGCAAAAATTGGCAAGCTGTGCTAAAGATGTAGTGCATGTTGCGGCTGTGACCACAGATTTGAAGCCTGGTATTTCCTCCTAAAAAAGCAATGACTGTGGAGGTGCGCCTGTTTATTTTCGACTTCCTCGTCTCAGTGTGGATATGTATTCCAAATATTCTTGTCTCCGTTCTTCCACACTTTAGCAAATAAACGAATGGTAGGCCAGTTTTATAACTCCGATTTTAACACAACCCCGGCCTGTAGCTTCGGAATTGAATCCGCAAAATGTCTCATCCCGGGAAATAATGTATTGTTATCTAGTAGTGTTATAAGTCTCACTGCGTTCGCTCTGCTGATGCAGCGGGCCGAATTTTTTTTTTTCGGTAGGGTGTCCGCCTGCGGCGTGAAACTTTTTTTGTTTAGCTCGTACGCGCTTTCGCACATCCGGAGTTGAAGTAGACGGCTTGCAAAAAGCTGGAAGCCTGCAGCCTCTCTGTTCTGTAAAAAATCCTTACATTATAGGTGTGGACCTACGCTAAGGTAATAGTTCAGAGCAGTGGTGGCGTCGTCTAGCTAGAGCAAAAGTGTGCGCCCCAGCTGCGGACGCAGCTACCGTGCAGTACGTTTTCAGCGGTACACTAATTTATCCCCTCAATCTCCGACTCTGTGAGACGCTCGCTATTTGAGTGGCACTGGGATGCAAGTCGGCACGACGCACCGAGCCGACACTTCATTGCCATTTTCAGTCGCAGTTCCCCTGAGATGCGTAACAAGGCAATGCTATCGGCATACCGAAGATAAGTTATTCTCCAGTAACTTTTGTCTCCATCTTTCCCCAATCCAGTTCTCTGAATACCTCCTGCAAACATGCGGCGAATATTAGTGGAGCGATTGTGTTCCCCTGACACCTTTCGTGAACGGGATTTCATCACATTCCCTGTGGAGGACTCTATGGTCTTTATGCTGCCGCACAGCGAACATAGTTAATTATTCATTAATTAACTTTTTAACTATTACAGTCAGGCTCCTTAGTTATTGAGAGGCGTGAATCTCACCGTAAGTAATATTCATACCAGTTTTTACAATTTCGAAAACGCTGTTACCCTCGCTGCTGTGGCCCAAGAAATTCTCATTAACTATATCGCGTTAAAATGCATGCGATATCGAGAAGCTTGCAGGCAAAGCAACCTCTCCAGTGCACGTAACTCGTCGAAATAGCAAAATTTGTTGAGCCACACTGCCGAGGGTAAACGCGTTTTTGGAATTCTAGAAACTGACATGGACATTACTTAAGGTGAACTGCACGCCTCTCAATAATTAAGGAGCCTAATAGCAGTAGTTAAAAGTTAACTATTCCAATTTAATTAACCAGCCTACTAGTTAGCACGTCTTAGCTGTATTCTAATGTACTACACCGCTGTCGATGCTATGCCGAAAAAACCGCTCTTCTAACTCAAAAAGCCTATTTTTAAAAATAGTGTGTAGTCTTAGGTTAAACACCCTGTATGAGCCTTAAGTATTTGCTCACCCATGCAGCATATCTCCTTAAGAAAATGCTAGGTACATTGTCAGAACCACTGGATTTCTTAAAGGGGCTCTGAAACGCCTTCCGAGGAGAGCACATTAACTCACTTAATCACTGCACTGTGTTGCCATGAAAACCAGAGCCAAATAATACTCTTCTACACGCAGCAGACGACCCACACCCACCCTCCTCCGTCCCCCGCATCTGCGTAGACAAGGTGAGAGGTGGCCATTGGTTAGATTCTTTCAGACGTCAGGCAGCTACCGTGGCCGCGGCCAATAAGCCGGTTAGCTCCGGCGGGTCGGGAAGCTCCGCTCCCAGAGGGGGGTCGGCGAAGGAACGCCTACCTTCCAGTGTGCAAAAAGTGACGAGAGGAGAGGGAAAGGCGCGAAGACGCTGAAATTCAAATTTTAACTGCAGATAACTCAGTTTCTACAAAGAGGATTTAAAAAATCCTTGCTGGACACTATTCATGAAGCGGCGTGGTTCAATATCACAGGCATGCCGCAACTTTATTAGAGCCCCCTTCACAGCCCCTTTAATCTCAATTGCTAACAATAAAAACAGGATTCCGGCTTCCGTTACTATTATTTCATTGAGTTTACTGGCGCTATCACAATCAAACGCCGTTGTCACTAATGAAGACGGATTTAAAGTAGTTATTACAGTCTTCTGCCCTATGTAGAGCATCATCCGGCGTCAGACTGCACTCCTTGTGCAGCCTGAAATTAAGGCATCGCCAGAATTTTTTAGTAGAAGATTTGATAAAGTTATTTAGAGTGACATTTAGGTATCTTTGTTTCACTAGCATAATGGCTTGCTCCAATGCACGGGAATTTTCGCAGAACTTATCACTGTATCTATACTGAGATGATGTGTTTATAAGTTTTCTTAGGCTGGAAACCTTGCACTTCAATTGCATGATTTGTCGGGTTATCCACGGACTAACTTTTCGTACGGGTTTGACTTTGGTTGGTACGTATTTTGGCAAGTAGTGCTCAACGTTATTCTTGAAAACTATAACCATAGCATCTCGGCTGAAAGCGTCGAATCGCTAAATTGGAGCTCTAATTCGATGTAAGAACTTTCCAGATGTTCAAGAACACTAAATCCACCTAAGGGGTCCCAATCGTACACAGACCTCGTGATCCTTTCATCAGGTATAGTACTACGTTTCTGCTGACATGTCAAAGTAGCTCTGGCTGCCTTATGATCAGGCAACCAGTTGTTTCAGAGTTTTGGTGTAAAATGTATCTTAAAAGCGCTGTTATGCGTGCACTGTGCACGCCAGCGAGATAGGACAGGCGCTAAGCCTCGCTGCGTGAATTCTCTGGTGCGATCAGTGCAGAGAGAGTATGGGAACACGAGGTTTACGCGCTGCAGTGGAACGCTTGCAGGACCACGACAGCGCAGTGATTACCAGGCACTCCGATTGTATTTGTAAAAACGACGATTTCCTTGGATTAGAATGGCCTATGTAGATACGGGGTGCAGTTGTTTACGAAACAACGCGAGGCCCACATGACTAACGGGCACATTGCAAGCGTGGAGTTTTGTGCGTGGCTGTCTCTAATCGCAGGCTTTACAAGGAGACGCGTGTGTGCTGATATGGTGGTTTGTTATCCACGGAGAGCGGGGGGAGGGTGATATAATGATTTCATTTGAATTACGTTACATTTTGGCCCTCTGTGCCCTTTTCATTGCCCTGTGCCATCAGTGTAGCTGGAACCAGCGATACCGACGGGCGGAGGGCAAGACCAGAATAGAATCGGTCAGAAAGAACTGTGTGGTAGCGGCCTTCCATACGCTGCTTACAAACAAACTGAGAGTACTAGGCGCGGCTAATTGCTCCGAAAAGACAGTGATCGGAAAATTCGACCTCATTGTTCTCGTTTTCCACCTGTGCATAATAAAACCTATGAGCACGGAAAGGCGCAAAAGGACCCAGCTTTTTAAGTTATAACTCAAGCGACCGTGACTGACAAACTTTTCTCTCTTGTTTTCTGTGAAGCAGCATATGACAGATCACCAGTCGCTGGGTCTTACTTACCTGGCCACCTCCTTTCGTCACTCACCGTTGTACCAGAGACCTCCCCTTGGACGCCATTCATGTCGAATTCTCTCCAAAGCGCGCCTGAACCACCTACTGCTATGCTCTTTCCCCGCAGGACATTTTCAAGCGACAGAGAACGATTTTTTCCATTCGCTCATTTATTTCTTATACATCCACCGCAAAAAAAAGTTGTTTGGATCGCAGTTCCATCGACAAATAAGCGCGAGTTTATCGTGAAATGATAAAACAAGCGCGATTCTATGTCAGCAGTCCTCCGTAACGCAGCCATATTGGATCAACTGAGGCACCCGCTCTAAATCGGGAAAATCGCCAATAAACAGCGTCAGCGCGTCACCTCCGCACTCCGGCCCGTTCTTCCTCGAACCATCTACAAACCTGCTTTTGAGTCACAAAGAGAATTACCCTGTGAAATTGCGGGAAGGTCGGTGACTCCATCACCGCGCGCAGCGCATGCCTGTCCGACCGGCCGTAAGCAGCCGTCACAAGGGTGCGGAAATTTAGAAAATTAGACTTTCAGTATGTTTAAAGAGACAATGAGCAGTACACGGAAGCCGTTTTTTCATGTGCGTTATGCGGCAAAGAAGACACAAATGTGGAGGATAATTGGCGTCGTCAGTCTCCTATTTAACAATAACAGTAACTAATAAACTTCTAAGCCACTGCAGTTAGCGTGCATGTTTACGTTGGAAACAAAAAGGCTGTCGTATTCTTAGCCCATTCCATTTGACGGAATTCTCGTAGAATGTCCATGTTCCGAGATATTCGCTTCCAATGTTTCAAGTCAGTCCGTATAGATACACTCGCAAGGAAATTGATACGGGCCCGAAATGCCTCACTGGTGTGACGCAGTTGTTGCGTATGGCGTTTCGTCTGCCATTTCGTCTGAGCAACAAAGGAAGCTGATGGCTGTTCCCCTTTCCCGTTCGCCTAGCGTAATCGTATAAACGCCATAAACGTATAAACGCAGGAGTCTTTTTGTGTCAATCCTCACCGCCTTGCATGCGTTACTATGACTGAGCTGTAAATTTGCATGGGAATGTACACTGTTAAGAAAAAGGTCGGAGAATTTCCTTAATAAATTCCAGATACCAGTCACACAGATCGCAACCTTCCTATTAACTGGAGTTATAGTAAAAGTAGAACTAGTGAAAGTTGCTATATTAAGAAGTTAGTGAACAGCACTGCAGTCACGAACAAAAAGGTAGTAGTATTTACTAAGAAACAGGTAGAAACGGTTTTCGAGCATGCCAGTGCTAGGTTTTAGAACGGTGTGTTGGCTTGGCCTATAAAATTTGTGTATCCACTGGAAAAATAAAAAGCTACATGTTCCATGCGACCCGTGCCCGATACCAGTGAGGGCCACCTAGGTGAACTGGTCGCAAATCCCATACTAGATCTGGCTTAGACATTCGGGGCATTACGTGTACAAATCATGCGAGGCGACACCATCAAACAATCCTACCGGGCACACACAAAGGTTTAGAATGTGAGACAAGAACATATCAGAAGAGTCACCCAAGCGCGAGACCTCAAAAATCTCGACCTCACCTCAACCTCAAAAAAAAAATTTGCTGACCTCACTCAACCTCAACCTCATCAGTTGAGGTTGAGGTTTCCAGAGACGCCCTCACCTCACCTTTCCCAGGGCCACTGGCGACCTCACTCAACCTCACCTCAAACACAAATTTTGAGGTTGAGATTTTGAGGTTGAGGTCGGCTGCTCGACCTCAGAAAAAAAAGCGATTAAGAAGTTTTTCAGTTAAAAACAATTCTGAGAATCCTGTGAGACAGGAAAGCTAAAATGATGATGGGGCAGTTGTGATTGCTAGTTATTACAATAGCGGCACTAAGTGATCTGTAATTATTTAATAATATGTGTACAGACACTATTAATGTGCACGCAATAGGAGAAGCTTATATTCTAGGATGAACTCTCGGAGAGTTTATGGCCTGCGGACAGGGGTGTCCCTTACGCGGTTACCACCAGTACGTCGGAGGGTACTTTTTTTCATGAAGTTTGGTTCACTAATTGTAAGCTTATCAGTGTCAATATTCGGAAACTGCTTCGCGTATACTTGTTCGTATTGGAAGCCTCTCACTCTATCAAGCACGAACCCGCAATTGGCAAACACACTGGGGGTTTACATGAGCCCGACAAAAGTCAGATTAAGTCGGCTGTCGGGCAGAAAACCGGTTGTCGGGCTCATGTATACGCTAGGGGGCCGAGCTAAGTGATCGTCGAGTCGAGATGGGCCAGCCCGGCTGCAGGGGTGGGTTGACTCGTCCCGACGTTGGCCCGACCCGGTTGGAAGGACCATGTATACGCTGCCGCATCGGCTTAGCGCCTCCTCTCCTGCCTCCTGCCTCCTGTCTGGTCTGGCGGCGCTGTGCAAGCCTGGGAGCTCCTCCTTCTCTTCTAGCATCCGCGCGTGGTTTGCTTGCTCGACGCTAGGGGTAGCGGCGATCTCTGCCCGACAGAAAATGGGTTCATATAAACGCTGTCGCGTCGGGTGGTCAGCCCGACATCTGGCGCGGCCCTACTCGACCCGCCGCTGTCGGGCTCATGTAAACAGGGCTACAGACCTTCTACACCATCTACAAGACATTGGGAATGCGGAAGGTGGAGGGGATTTCACGATACTCTTCTTAGACTTGAGAATTACGTATGTACAGAAACTGCCATTGTGCCATTGTGCTTTCCAATGTGACAGCTACGCGGACGCATATCAGTATATTTCGATTTTTAAGCTCTATCCTGCACAGCGAAAGCACTCAGTGTAGATAAAATTTTTCCACCCAGCAAACGCTCTTTTCTGTCCTGTGTATGCTGCCTTCGAAAACAAGCTGCGACTGTAGTGCACTAACAGGGGCGCGTTGTATTTATGTCTGTGTACAAGCGAGCGGCTTCTTTTATTAATGCGAAAGCATTAGATGGCTCAGTTTTTAAGGTCATATCCGCAAAAAAGTGCCCGCAAGAAACGGCACCATGTGACGTCACGAGCAGACGAGTCACGTGACGAAATGGTGACGTCACAGCATTAATTAATACTAATTGACATACACTGAGCAACATGTCTAACCGATGCTTATTAATTCAATTAGATAACGTTGATCCTAATTAGTATTCGTGATGACATCATAATAAGCGTGACGTATACCAGGTCACGTGACAGCGATGCAATGTGACGTCAAACCTAGTCACGTGACGACGACGTAATTTCACGTCATACCAGGTCTCCACCCACCCCCATTTCAAGGTCCATATGGATCCCATGTTACTACATATGCGCGCATGACGCATTACAGAGTGCCCACAGCTCGGTCCACATTAATGACATTCGGATTGTCCAGCAGCTAAACACGCCAGTTCTCATTTGTGACATACTGCAACGATCATGCAACGACACATGCCGTTGACCCTCGAGGTGATGGCGATGATGATGAATATGATAATAGTGCATCTTTATGAGCCCGGCGAAGTCGATATACCGCTATCAAAGTAAAAGTTTCCAGAATATTGATTAAATATTGTACATTACCAGCAACCGAAGACAATAATTCTGCGGGGTAACAGGAATAATTGCACGTAATAATTAATGATGATGATGTCAATGTTCCTGTCAGGTCAAGACCCTCCCCCGTTTTCGCCACTCCCTCCAGGTGGCGATGGTAATGGTTTCGAAATCCTGGGCTGAATTCTCCAATTATTCGGTGATCCCGCGGAACTTTGCAGGAACGGGCTAAATTACGCCTTCGAACACTGCGCCAACTATTAAAATCGCAAGGGCCAAAACAACTGGCCTAGAGTGGGCAGCGTGAACCGCTCTCTCTGTCAAGAGCTCCACGGCTCTCCGCGCAAATTTAGCCACAGCGAAATCTTTCCCAGTTTTAATTTCTAGATTTTAATCAGAAGCAATATCATTTTTCTAAATGCGTCTACCACCAAATTTCTTTCTTTTTTTGTGCAGACTGGAGGGCCAGAAACCATAAAACACTCAAGGTTCAGAACTTTTGTCGATAACTTTCATTTCCTGGGCATCACAGAGTGAACCTGAGTTGTGGTGGCGAATTTAACATTTACAACAAGCGCTCAGCCTTTGCTTCCTCGCCAAAGTTCCCATGAGGCATATCGAACGAAGCTGGAAAGCGGTTGCAGATAACGTGAAAGTTAACGATATTAGTAAACAAATCTGCGAACTTACCGCGATCATGCGTAGGATGTCCGTCGATAGCAAGCGAACATCATGGGCGCAATGTGGTCGTAAGTCGTGCACATTCACTCCGCAGAGAAGAGTGCACGCTGCAACTGTGCGAATCCGCCGCGTTCGAAGAGGGGAAATGCTGCGTAGACGATTTCCGCGAACGAGCAAAATCCCGACGCCGTGACAGGGGCCAATCCGAAACTACACATTGTTTCGCTCAGACAGCCTGGAGAGAGCGATAACTGCCTTCCGGCACGTGGGGGTTTCTCTCTCTCCCTCTTCCTTTCTTCGGACCGCCTTCGCAACCAACGTGGACATCATATTATCTTGCTCCGTTTCTGTTTCGCGTATACTGCTTTCAGCGCACGAAAATGGGAAAAAAGGACTCCGTTTTCATTTTGCTCTTGCAGACATGTGGCCATGCTGCCAAGAATAAACATTCAATGGATTGTGCTGCTTTTTCACAACCATAGCAGCATAGTTCCAGAATGCCTTCACATGTAGTAAAGGTCCCTGATACAACCCTACCCCGCAGAAACACACATACAACTGAAAATCCCAGCGCACGCCTGCGCTCTATACGAGGCATCAACGGCTATGACTGCTTAGCCGAAATGGAGCACTCTCTCACTGCTTTCAGCACCGATCGCAAGCTGTTGTTTTCTTTCGCCATGCTGAGAGTCTTGTGCACGTTCCTGCACGTGGTAGAAACGGATCGGGAGCACTCGCGCTCCTCATGGCACAGGTGTAACTTTGGCGCGTATAAATGTTTTGATTACATGCGACGCCCTGCAAATTTGGCATCAGGATTTGACGTTCGGACTGGCCGATTGCTTAAGCTGGGTCCTTGTGAGCTAGTCTCCGGAAGTGGCTAATTGGGCGATAAAACGCACCCGTGCATGGCGTGCGTCTCGTTTACTTAGTTGGCATTAGACACTGGAGCGCAAGAAAGGACAAGGACGAAGATAGTCATTTTAGGTGATATAAATTTCAGGGCCCTTTTTTATTCCTTGCTTTTGTATTTTTCTTGTTTTTTTTTTTCATGCGGCTCACGCGAGGGACATCTCCGTAAAAATCGCGCGTAATAGTTGGAAGTAGCGGTCGAGTGCGCAAGTCGTCCCTTTGGTCAAGTATTCTTTGCGCTCCCCTAATGCCATCTTAACACTAGTTTGCCCGGTCAGCCAGCCTCGTCTAAAGTTCCCTGTTGTACTTTTTACATAAGCCAACGTATGCGACGCAGGACGATAATATGATCACTTTTAATCACCAGGCATGTGTGAAAGACCATTCAAAGCACGCGTGACATTATTGCCTCTTTCGATATATCGAACCACGATGCCTATTCAGAAATTTAAAAAAGTGGGTCCATCTTCAGTGTTTAAGACCTTCAATTTCGCAGTATAATTTTGCGCCCTGTGGTAAAAAAAATAAAAACCACATTATTTTCCCCCAATTCTTTATTCAGCTTTTAACCCTTTGACATGCCATTTTTTTTTCATTGAAATGATGTATTTTTCAGCCTATATAGTATATTCCGGCCTTAATAAAGACAATTTGTTAGTTTTCTAGCGCAAAATATTAGCGGTTGATTTTTGCAGGGATGTGCAAAATTTCTTACAGACTGTTATAGTTGCTGAAAATAATAACATTTCAATACCTCAACTTATAAGATAAAGACCGGAAGGATCGCGGAAATAATTTCTATTTAAAAGGTGTCCATTACGCTTCAGCACTGAGCACTCCGACGTTTCCTCACAGCCTTCGATATAGAAATCTGTTTGAACTAAAAAAAAAACATATACGCTGTGGCTATTATCTCCGTGGTGAATAATGAAATAGCGAGCAGAAGTTTTTGGCCCGTGGCGAATGGTCTGCCGCTGGGTGACGCACATTGCATTCTGCACAGTGTTGCGAAAGATGTGCGCCTCATACTTCTTTTAGCGACCACCGTCTTCAGCTGCACGGTTTTTAACTCATCGCCCCTTTTGACCTACACAGGCCTTCCCGCAGGTCAATGGTATCTCGTACACCTCACCGGTGCAGGACTTCGCAAACTGTATGCCATGTTTTTTATTGCAACGGCTCTTCGTACCTTAGCTCTCAGTGCGCACGCAAAGCTGTGCAAGCTTTCGTGGAGCCGAAAACAAGACTTACACGCCCTGTCTGTTCTCAACCTTTTCCACTTGTGGGAGATACAGTGAACATAAGGAGCCACTTCTGGTTTCACAGCTTGCTTTCCTTGCTCGCACGGCTTTTGAACCTGACACCTTTGGTTTTTCGTGTAGGAGGGCCTCATCAACAGCTGTGATGAGCGAGCATGGGAAGCCTGCCGACACCAACCGCCCTACTTGCTACGGCATGGTGACAAAAAATGGCATGGTGACAAGATTTCACGAGAGCAGATTCGAGGCAATCGCTAGCAATTGCGCGTTGTACTGTTATTTAACGAGCTGACACATAAGGTAGCAGCTCCTTCCGTGCTAGAGGTGCGTACTGCCAACATAGATGATCTTAGCCCACGGTAATATTGTCACGAATATTCCACGGCAGGCAATCGGGGACAGAAGAACTACTCCAGCCTGCCGAGCGGGCATAAGAAAGATGGCGAACTGCTTCTTCCTCCTCCACTTCTCAGCTGTTTGTCATTGCTCCCTCCTCTGCAGCGTCACCTCGATGCGGCCTGCGTCCGGCGGGCGGAAAAGCTGAAAGAAAGGCGCGCGGGGGTAGACACGGGTATCACAACACAGAGACCCGAGCGGCATCCAGCCTCAAGTACAATCAGAACGACGGTCGTGGTAGGGTTTCACGCGAACGACGTGCACAACGTCCGTACGCGGTGGTCTGTGCGATGATCGGGCTGGGGAGTAGTAGAAACGAGAATCGCTTTTACAGGCCGGTGGCGATTGATTCAACCGTCTCGATAGCTTTTTTAGGTGACACAACTAATGATTGTGAATTAATAGAGGACGTGAGCTGTTTTGTAGACCAAAGAAAGCCGAATAGTGCACGTCGGTTGCCCGACTTTGAAATATATTCCAAATGTTCCTAGTCATATTTGTCCTTCGCACGAGAAACTGTGCGTTTAAAGGTGGCTGCTATGAATTTATAGCCATTCCAGTTATTTGATCATTGGTTATGAAGAAGCGTTTTCCATGCTGCCTTCCTCCGCCTGTAATCTCTCGTGCAATCCGCATTCCACCAATCAGAAGCATTCCCTTTCGATGGCCGCACCAGAAACTCGGCTTTTTACGGCATTCCTCTACAGCCAGACATATGCATGTTGACTGGTGGTCCTCGACGATGTTAGAAACTGACGCAAGGGCAGACCGCAACGTTGTCTAAAATCTGTCATAATTTACATGTGACCGCAAGTGAGAAGTCACCGGAGTTACACGACATATGATATCAAAATGAATAGGTATATGGTCACTTGAGGTGCCGCTATCAACAGTCGACCAAATCGTTACGCCAATGCCAGGACTAGTGAACGTGAGATCTAAAACAGATTGAGTGTGTGAGCGAAGATAAGTGGCCGATCCTGAATTTAAGCACATCAGGTTGTGATCAGAAACCCAGTCCCAAAGGCGCTTGCCGCATGTATTAGTCCTAAAACCCCACGACACATGGTGAGAATTGAAGTCCCCAGCCACGAGAACTGAGTTTTTACAATTAGCGAGTAGCAAGTCCAGAGGTCTAATATCCTGTACTCTATGGGAAAATAAACATTTACTATGGAAAATGGAGAGCACCCAGGAAGTACTAAGTCTAATGCCAGTATCTCACAGTCAGAAGACATTTGCTGATAAGGTACCTTAGCCCTGTGGCAAAATTTTGAAGAGGCTGAAGATATCAAACCCCCTCCTATTGACTGGCGATCTATGCGGAATGAACAGTAATTTTTAAATGAAATTGTTTGTCGGTTGAAAGCCACGTTTCTTTTAGAATTATGACGTCCGGCTTAAATTAAGCTGGGAAGAAATACAGAGTAATCTGTGGAAGCTGAAAGAACAGAGCGACAGTTCCACTGTAGAACTCGCAACGACGATATGGTTGCGAAAGCCTAACAGCAGCAACTGCCTGCTCCAAAATGGTATCTTTAGGCTTGGTGCCAATTTAAACTGCTGCTTTTTTTTTTATTTGGGCTGAGTACGCGGTGAAGACGACGAATGAGACATGGGGGACCCGCTGCGCTTGAGAACCCGCGCATCAGGCTCCACCATCTCGGAATCATAGATTATACCAACATCCCTCGAAGTACCCGAGGTAGGTACAGCGGAAGGGGCAGAAGTTCGTTCCCGGGACTGAGATGCTTCAGGAATTGTAGACCGGGTAAGAAGAGAGGCAATCGCTGTCGAGAGAGGGGCCAAACCGGCCTGTACGGCATGTGTAAGCTGAGTCGCTAGAACGTTAGTAAGGCACTCCGATACACTTGCGACAATCCTCTCCACCATTTTAGCCATGGAAGCCTCCACAACAGCCGCAATTGCCTGGGACAGCGTTGAGTCTAACATGACACCTTGACGAGCAGTCACACCTGCATAACTGTGGGCACGCAGGTTCTTTTGTCTCAATTTTTGCGTTACGGCGCGAACAGCGTCTCCTGTCAGTTATCTCAGGAATTTGGGTTTCCTGCACTCGAGAGGGACAGTTTGAGTAGTTAGCAGCGTGGGCCCCACCGCAAACGCAACACTTCCCGTTCTGCTCAGTGCAGGTGCTCGTTGCATGACCATCCCCACAGTTGGAACGCCGCAAGTTGGATTTGCAACTGCCGGCGCTATGGCCATAGCGCCAGCAGTTGTTGCACTACGCAGGCCTAGATAATAATGGGTCTAACCGAAAAATTAGAGGCCATGTAAGATGCAAACCAAGATGGCGAACCACTTTTGCCTCCTCCACTTCTCAGCTCTGAGTCAATAATATAAAAAGTGCAAACTTCCCGCAAGGGATGTTCATGCGTGAGAAACCAACCTCCGCCCAATCTCTTTAAAACTGTATAAAACAGTGCTTACAGCATCCGTGTAGGTTAAGCCACTTCGTTTTTTAAAAACTATCGTAAAATCGCCAACATACCTGAAAACTTTTAGTACTCCTTTCCCGTGAGTAGGGTCGTGCGGAGACCCAGGAGGCCTGCGGGCCTCGAATTCTGTTGCTAAATAAAGTTTTTCCATCCATCCATCCTGTTCAACTTTGTTAAGGGCGCGGTCAATAAATGCTAAAAAACATGTTACTAAGCACCAAAGCTACGCAGGATCTGATGCAGATCCTTTGTTTTTGACGATAAATTTGGTTCTCAAACCAGACACGTCACACTAAGGTAAAATTAAAGCATCCTCATAAAATTACCTGCTGACACGCCTGAGGAGTTCTGGAATCCAACAGCATCGCTACTTTCTGTAAAGAGAAGCATGAGGATGCTTGAGCATGATTTTTTGTATAATTATCACTGATGTGTAATATCAGGACAAAATTGTCGCCATCGAACAGCTACATGTCTTTCCGCTCCGCCACAGGCAGCATCGAGCATATGTCGCACTGTGGACGTTAGTTTAACGTTCAAACTCGCCATTTTGCTAATTGTTTTGTTAATGTTATTTTAATGTTCAAATCGTAACTATAAACTTGACAATATTGAACATTTCGAATGTTATTATGATGTCCAAATAACAATATTACCAAAAATTTCAAGTATTGCATCCGAGTACTCTTCGCACTTTTCGCACAGTAATGATGTTTTCAACTAGCAGAACTTCAGAGTTGAATATCTGAGATGGTGTCTGTCAAAGACTACATGCACAACTCCAAAATTTTATTACAAAACTTAACATATTACCCACCCACCACTATCACTTGTGGGATAACCGTCACGACTGCCTATTGTAGCGATAGCTACATTGGCCGCAAAGTCGCAATTTCGCTGTGGCGGTGGTCGCGCCGTGTCGCACCGCTCCTTGCGCCGTTGCCTAGGGACCGCTGCCGGGCCATCTGCCATGACGTCAGAAGAGAGCGGCGCGCCAAGAGCGCGGTTCGTCGGAGGCGCTGCGGCCAGAGATGAAGAGCGAGTCGGAGAGGCTGGAACAAGCGAGGCTTTTAGCCGTCGGAACGAAACCAGGCGAAGGCGACGAGCCGAAGAAATCGAGGAAGAACGCGCAGAACGTCTCGATAAGCGAAGGCGGGACGATGCAGCTCCGAGGAACTATGCGTTGTGGCCGCGGGGACTTCAACCGCACTTCGGACTCGCTTAGCGTTCCCCTTGAAGACAAGTTTAACTTGGATCTGGCCAGCGACCCTCGCATGCAGACCACGCAATGGGGCTCCACCATAGATCTGGTCTACTAGAGGCAAACCTTGAACTCAAAGTTCTGCGTTGGAACCACTGAGACGGCCGCCTGCTACTTCTCCGACCATAGAGCCCTCTTTGTAACAATTGAAAAGCAACAAGAAGAACGACGAGAAGAAGAGTTGTAAATAAATAAACACATTTTCTGCCAACAATATGTCTCGTATTTAATGTAGCAGTGAAGAGAAAAGCCACAGCCAATTTTATAAGCTTGGGGCCATGATATCCGTTAGAAGGTGGGTGTGGGTTGCGTGCATTAGTTGTGCAGTACTGCAGTGTGAGTGTCCCTCGTTGGCCTTTGCTCCTTGAATAGTGTTGAAGTTGTCTACTTAGGTGTTTGGAAAAACAGCGCACCCTTAAGACATGGACTGAGAAAGATAGGACGACACAGCGCTGACATCAACTAGTTCTTTTATTGCTGAGCGACACACACACACACACACACACACACACACACACACACACACACACACACACACACACACACACACACACACACACACACACACACACACACACACACACACACACACACACACACACACACACACACACACACACACACACACACACACACACACACACACACACACACACACACACACACACACACACACACACACACACACACACACACACACACACACACACACACACACACACACACACACACACACACACACACACACACACACACACACACACACACACACACACACACACACACACACACACACACACACACACACACACACACACACACACACACACACACACACACACACACACACACACACACACACACACACACACACACACACACACACACACACACACACACACACACACACACACACACACACACACACACACACACACACACACACACACACACACACACACACACACACACACACACACACACACACACACACACACACACACACACACACACACACACACACACACACACACACACACACACACACACACACACACACACACACACACACACACACACACACACACACACACACACACACACACACACACACACACACACACACACACACACACACACACACACACACACACACACACACACACACACACACACACACACACACACACACACACACACACACACACACACACACACACACACACACACACACACACACACACACACACACACACACACACACACACACACACACACACACACACACACACACACACACACACACACACACACACACACACACACACACACACACACACACACACACACACACACACACACACACACACACACACACACACACACACACACACACACACACACACACACACACACACACACACACACACACACACACACACACACACACACACACACACACACACACACACACACACACACACACACACACACACACACACACACACACACACACACACACACACACACACACACACACACACACACACACACACACACATAAACAAAGAGAGAGAGAGAGAGTAAAAGTGGGCGGGAAAAAATGGGGAACATTATGCTGGGCTTGAACGCGACAGAAAGATAACCAAGGTAAAAAAAGACACGAGATAGTAATGCTGTACCTGGGAACAGACTAAAATTGAATGGCCGGTAAAAGGATGACGCCGGTAGGCAATAACAGAGTAACAAATGACAATATGCGATGACAACATGAAAACAAACAGCAATAAAATAGCCAAAAGGCCGATAAAAGAAGAATGATAATAAAATGCGAAAATAGCCGAAAAGGCCGTCAAAAGCAGAAGGACGAAAATAACCAATGCCAAAAAGGCCAACAAGAGCTAAAAGGTGAATTCAGAAACCGTAACCATCAAAACTTCGAAGTTAGGGTAGGACGACCTAATTACTCTAACAGAACCTGGCTCAAATAGTCTAATTTCCGTTTTGTTAGAGCTATCGAGGGTGTGCTTACACAATCTTCTAGTTTTTTTCTGAACTTTGGTGTTCAGGCTATGAGGGACGCCGTAGTGGAGGGCTCCGAATAATTTCGACCACCTGGGGTTCTTTAACGTGCACTGACATCGCACAGTACACGGGCCTCTAGAATTTCGCCTCCGTCGAAATTCGACCGCCGCGGTCGAGATTGAAACCGCGTCTTTCGGGTCAGCAGCCGAGCACATTAATCGCTGAGCCACCGCGGCGGCTGAAGTTCTCTACTCTCGCAACTGGCGGATGTCTGATCTTGGAGAGAATTACTTTGCCATCGATAAGGTTGTTGCAATGTTCTTTTGTAACGTTTCAGAAAAGCTGGGAGAAAATCACAGTTATCTTAATTGGCCAAATGCGAACTATAACGTCGCGTTTCATTTTGCTTTCCGTTTGAGGGTGGGATTTCAAGGTTAGGCAAATATCGGCGAAATCAGTGATTGGGGACGTTAGTGGTAGCGCACGATAAAATTTTGGGACCGCCGCACCTTTGTGAGGTTCGGAAGCGAACAGTCACTGTCACCACCTTATGGTCGCTACGGTGGGACCAGAAAAGCAGCCCATACCGGCCATCTTTGAACACAGACTTTTTGTTACACATCTAGGACGACAGACGATAGAAAGGGGCGAGGCGATGACATCAGATGAAGTGGCACAGGCACTGAAACCAGTCCTGGGGGCGCCCTGGGAGGTCCCGGGATGAAGGTGGCGCGGTAGGGAACGAAGTTGAGTGCAGTGGGATTCCCCCGCACCAGGAAAGCAGATGCCCCAGTCCGGTGAGATGACTCCCCGGTGATGGCGGAGGCGCACAAGCCGGGGAAGGAGCGCCGGTGCCGTGAGCCAACAGCCAGTGCCAACAGAATGCAGAGCGGCCAAGACGTGGCCCGGAGTTTCCTTTCATCCTGGAAGGACCTGTAAATCAGTGGCACGTGACCAAAAGTCGGCTTAATATTTGTTCTCGTATTACACAGTGGCACGTATGTAGCCCACTGGCATGAGGCAGTCGCAGCCGAAATTCTGTACTGCTGTAACGAAGCAACGGCTATAATGAAGAAATCGCGTGGCCCCATTCGACTTCTTAATAACAGTTCAACATTATACAAATATGGTAAGAAAAACAGTGCAAGGAGATGCTGATGACAGACAGTAAAACAGTGATAACAGAACAGATAGATTACAAAAGTGGTAATCAAAAACATTTAAAGGGTCAGTGACCGCAATGAGAAATTTTTCAGGATTAGTGATGGTAACAAAGAAGTGAGGGAGAACGTTCCTGCGGGCTAGTTGGTTCATTGCAGAAAAAAGGTTAATTAGTACCTGTGCGAATGAGACACGACAGGAGAACGAGGAATAAAAACGACAACAGGAGCAGACTTCCAGCTGTTTATTCGAGACCGAAAAGCAAACGCTATATAAGGGATGAACCTAGGCGCATGTTGTGTGAATGACAGAGATGGTTATGCGCCTGGGTTCACCCCTTATATAGCGTTTGCCTTTCGGTCTCGAATAAACAGTTGGAAGTCTGCGCCTGTGTTGTCGTTTTTGTTCCTCGTTCTCCTGTTGTGTCTCATTCGCCCAGTACTAAGCGTTTTTCTTAGTGAGGGAGTTTGTTCCATGGTCGAATAGCTACAAAGATGTAGCATTAGCGTCAAATGAAACGCGAACAAAACGCTGAAACGTGAGCACAAACAATAAAAAATATCAGAGACTTTTAGTTGACGCTGATAGTGCCCGAGATTGGAAGAAAAAAATTATCAGACGGTATAGCATCGCTAAGCACGGAATATAGTGCAGTATCACTAGTTCCAGTGGGCACTTAAGGTCCTTACGTGTTCAAGGCCTTTACCATAAAGACCTTTAGCCGGAAGGCATTTACCATGAAGGTCTTCATCGTAAAGGTCTTTACTGTGAGGCCTTTACTCCAAAGGCATTTGACCTAAAGACCTTTACCTTGTAGGCATTTACCGCAAAGGCATTCACTTAGGTGAAGGCCTGCCAGGTACTACATACACGTGGCAATTAAGTTGCCCACAACCCGGTGAACAGGCGGGCCGTCTGCCACAAGCCGGGCTTCAGGACGTACGAGTAAGTATGCCCGAAATCGAAAAATCCGCCTAGTAGTGCTACTGCACTAAAATTTTGCATATTTGTCGGTTCTAGCAGAAATATATGGGTAGGAGGCACACAAAACAGGCAGTTTTGGTGAGGCGCATATGAAATATTTAACGAATAATACATGAAAATACTATAATATCATCTTGGGAACTTCGAATACCAGTCAGAAAGACAAGCAAACGAACAGTGCTCACTTTCCATTGACAACACTGACATCCAAGGAATGTCCTTGCAAAATCTGAAAAGGACATGCGGATATTTATTTATTTATTCAATAAACACCTAAAGGCCCTCAGTCGAGGGTATTACAGAGGGGGGAGCATTGACCACAAGAATGCAAAAAAAAAAATGTACAAGCACCAAGGTGCAATACATAAATACAGAACAAAGCCCAAGTAGAAAAACAACCTGTAATATACATTATAATTCACACGAAAAGAGAACAGATAGTGCATTAGAGGCTTAACATAACCGTTGGAACAAAACCAAATAACAAAACAGCTGAATCCAGCATATGGTACAATCAAGTGAGTAATGCTAGACAGACATTTGGGTTAGTAGATCCTGAATATTGTTAAGGTTCCTTAAGCGATGTGTGATGGTAGATTATTCCAGTCGACTATGGTACGAGGTATGAAAGAGTTCGCAAAAGAAGAAGTGTGGCATGATATGCGTTTAACTTTCAGCGGGTGATCGCGACGTAAAAAAAAAAAAGATTCAGGTGATTGAAAAAACCGTCATGCAGCAGAACATGATGGAAAAGTTTATGGAAAGAGCCATGCGTGCTAGTTTGCGACGATGTGATAGCGTATCAAGTTCGGCGTGAGCCTTTAGTGAGGTGACGCTAGAATGACAAGAATAATCCGAAAAGATGAATCTAACGGCACGGTTTCTCGCGGGAAACATGGGGCATGTGCCACTGTATGAGGGTAACAACAACAACATCAACAACAAACATGCTGGGATGCTTGGGATGGAACGACCCTCTACATATGCCGGCACACCGTTTGTCATCGACATCACGCATACAACAGCATTTTTTTCTTTTGCGTCGTCTGCACGTGTTATTAGCGAATTTAAGCAGCAAAGGCTCCTCGCTGTTCGCGTTGCAAAGGCTTGAAACAATGCTCATTTAGTTACCACTGATCTTCCGCCTCCCTCTGAGTATTCTTCACACTGCTGGAAGTTGCAGAAGATGCTGCCCGTCGTGTCCTTAGTGGAACGTTGCTCACGATGTCTTGTTTCGAAGTCGAAGTCAACGGTTTTGCGTCGCGCCATCGCCTCCACCGTTCTGCGGCACAGTCAAGACAACTTCGCCAATGACAACGAGGAAACACTTTCGAAGGCTTCAAAGAATGCGGACTATAAAAAAGATAATGTAGCCCGGTTGTTCCGCGAGTCGGCTACGTTCGACGCTGAACGGCAACAGAACACAGATGTGTGGTCGTCACCCGCCTACCCTGTGAGCTTCAAGGTCCCTGATGAAGAGAAATACGAGGAGACTGTCCGCATCGACCCAAAGAATACCAGTGTCATTTTGTTTCCAGGCCAGGTAGGTCTCGTCTATTCCAGTACTGTGCTGGTAGAGTGCAAAAACGCAAGCGGGTTGCTTAGTTTTAAAGCCAGCTTTTGTTTCATCACATGGCGTTTGTGACGCCGATGCGTTTTCGCCGTCCGCTTGACGTAAGAACAGCTTTAGCAGTCAGGTGCGTTGTCAGGTGGTAGGTCTTTTGTGTGACAAAGTAAAGGTGCTCCAAGCACCACGGAGTGCACTCACACGAAAGGTTGCGTTATGCACTACGATGTAGCGCCATCTGGAAAGAGCCTAGTCAAGCAGGTATTTATCTTTTTAAACGGCTAATTTCTCTCCAAAACATCTCATAATGGAACCTAAGGGGTAAATCACGTCATGAGGGGAGTGGTAACTGATTTGCGTGCAGGTGATTACAGGTTATGGGTAGGATAAAATAAGGAGATTGAAAAAAATGATTTCTAGACAATGGTTCAAAGAATGAGTTGGCTCAGAAGCATCTCAGAATGCAACCTAAAAGTGAACACGTCTCCAGTGGTAAATGAATTTGCATGCTGTGAATGCTTCGTCGAAAGAAGAGACAGAGCGCATCAGTGAAAAGCGGACACGAACCGTTAAGTTGATTTGGACCGCTGCCTTGCGCATCCAAAAACAGAACGCTAGTCCACAGCAGCGACTGAAACAGTGGATTTTAATTGCCCTCTTACCTGTTCTCACAAATATTCTAATATTCTCACGCATGCGCAGAACTGAAGATAGTGCGCCTGTGAATAGCGGTAAGTTGTGTCGTGCTCATATTATAATCCGTTGCTGGTGCACGTCATAGTGCACAGAGCATTACACCAAAGTAAATCACTTTACTAGGGTACTTAATTCATTTCTCATTCATCCAGAAGCCAAAGTTTACGGTTCTTTAATATTATGCGTCACTGCAATTTAGCACCTCAGATTACTGAAACTGTAAAAATGTGTTATTGTGCACTGACTGAGCGGAAGTTACAATTCTACCCAGAATTCATTAGAGTGATGCTGTTCTCTTTTCAGGCACATTTTATTTGGCTTTTAGCTTACAGGGGTTGTGCGATGTTCCTGGGCTTCACATTGGCTTGCTTGCTTTGCAGGGCTCCCAGTTCGTGGGCATGGGTCGCCACCTGCTCCAGTACCCAAACGTGGCTGCCATGTATGAGCGTGCTAGTGACATCCTCAACTATGACCTGCAGCTCCTCTGCCTTGAGGGTCCCAAGGAGCAGCTTGACAAGACTGTGCACTGCCAGGCTGCTGTGCTGGTCACTTCTCTGGCAGCAGTGGAGCGTCTGCGAGCCACCCAGCCATGGGTGCGCTGAATGAGCCTTCTGTCCCCGCATCCATGAGCATGCTATTGCCTAAGACTCTGAACTGAGAGTACAACTCTTTATGCTCTTCCCTGTTTTTAGCTGACTTGCTTCCGAGCATCGTTATGCCACCTGAATGTGGAATGAGAATAATTTAGGAAAAACTGTTTTTCATATTTCCACACAGGGATCGATTTATAACCAGCTCTTGAAGCAAAGGGTAGTCCCATATGCACCATGTATTTATTTAGCATTATTTGCAGAAAAAAGGGAGGTTGGTGTGGTCATGCAACAGAAAATTTTGCACGCACAGAAGGCTATTGCCCCTCCCCCTTCTTTAAATCTGCCCCTATTTGCATGTGTATAGCTTAGCACTGCTGCTTGCTTATCTTTGGCCCCCAAAATGGTGATTTTTGTTTTCTTTTGTGCAGGCCATTGAAAACTGTGTGGCAGCAGCTGGTTTCAGCGTTGGAGAGTATGCAGCCCTTGTATTCAGTCAGGCGATTTCCTTTGAAGATGGTACGACCTTTTGACTTAGGCATAAAGACAAGTTTTGCATCATGCTTGTAATTCTATTTAGAGAACTAGAATTAGCAGTTCCAAGAACGAGAATTTGTGTCATGGTTAACATGCAGATAGGGGTTTAATGGGCTTGTTTCTTTTTGTAGCAGCCACAGACCTCTCTGCAAGTAAATTTATTTTAAACTAGAGCTACAAAAGATGGCCTAGCTTGCCTTTAATACTAGTATTGCTAGACTGAAATTGTGGCCTTCATTTCTGTACTCCAATGATTGAAGTCAAGTGTAGCTGCAACATTAGTGCTCTTAACTGTTAAGATGTGAAGCATTATTTTGGCACATCATATTTGTCCTTTAGCGGTGCGGCTGGTGAAAATTCGAGGAGAAGCAATGCAAGCAGCCTCTGAACTGGTGCCAAGTGGCCTGATGACTCTATTCCTGATGACGACGGCGAACGCAAACTTCATTTGTAAGCTTGCCAAGGAGTGGTGTGCTCGCAAAGATATTGAAGACCCAGTATGCAGTGTGGCAAACTACTTGTTTCCTCATTGCAAAGTCATTGGAGGTAATGAAGAGGTAAGTGGTAAGCATTTTTCATTCATAAAGCTACAGGTTTGAAGTGAAATGTTGGTGGACTTGTGTCTCACTAATGCTCCCAGCTTGTGCACATCTGCTGAGTTCAGTTATTTTATTGGGAAGAGATGAATTTCTCCTAGTGGAGTTGGTTAAATGTAACGTGGGGTGGTTTACTGTCGCTAGCTTCTTGTGAGCTGTGAGAGGCACCTTATTGAAGGACTCCAGAATAATTTCAGCAATGCTGTGCTGAAATCGCACAACACAATGGTTTTTGCATTTCGCCTCCGTTGAAATGTAATCTCCTCAACAGGAATTAATTTCTGCGACCTTGATCTCGGCAGCCAAATAAATAGCCACTGTGGTAGGCAGTCCATTAATTAGAATGAATAGTTGTGCACATGGCGACCATGCATCCCCACTATGCCTGCTATCTTCACTGTGAGCTTGCTTGACGCAGTGCTCATGATTCCAAGGATCTTTTTTTTTTTTAGTCAACTGAGCTAAATTGATAAGCCTGCAGTTAGATTGCAGGTGACCACGAAATTACTTTCTGTAAACTCATGCACTGTTTGGTTTGCAGGCACTGAGGTTTATTGAGCTAAATGCTCGTGACCTCGGTGTAAAGAAGATGAAGCGACTCCCTGTGAGTGGGGCATTCCACACTGCTTTGATGCGTCCTGCACGTGCGCCACTAGCCAAGGCACTGCAGGCAGTGCACATCAAAGCACCCCGCATCATGACTCATTCCAATCTGGATGGCATAGCCTACCGCAACCCGGACGAAATACGCCGCAAACTGGAAGAACAGCTGGTTAGTGGTTTATCCAGGGGAGGGGGGCTTCAGTAGACTGTTCTGGCCACAGTGCGATAGTGCATGTTGAGGTCGCTTCTTGTACAGCAAAGAGGCAGAGGCAGCTGGCATAGTCATGTATTTGTCAATTTTCGAAGGGCAATATTCGTTACTTTCCTAAGTAGGTGTTAGTATACTTATTTGGAAGCATTTACTTCAGCATGAGGTGATTCTGGTGCATATTATATGTTCAAAGACATCATACACATCCTGCACATCCCTTGCTCTCTTGCGCGACTGTTAAAACTTCAACATATTTTAAGCTTGTGAGTGGTAAAGGTGAAAAAAAGGTGTCACCATTGTTTTCCTAAATTCAGGGCCTTAAGTTTGTATGTTATAGTACTATTACTGCGGTGTTCTTTCATAAGTAAAAATTAAAAGTAAAATGCTGGAAAAGTTGACTTTGATCCTATTTTTATTCTGCATTTCATTTTTATCTGTTCTTTTGAGGCATAGTAACGAAACAGTTTTGCTTGCAACTTGCTAGTGGTGTAAAATAATAAAACTTTCACTTTTGGGGGATTTTTTAATACACACTGCCCAGTTTCTTAGTTGTGACATGTAGGTAGCTGTGTCTAATTGAGAAAAAAGTGTAGTTCTTGGATTTTGCATGCACATTATTATTCGCACTTATAGCACCCAGCAGCCCAGTGTAAGAAAATCATTATTTAAATAATTTCATTAGTACGACTTGCTGAAGTTTACTATCTTTTGTAACATGGCTGCATTATTCCCAATAAAAGTATGTGTTCTTAGAAAACATAGCGCAAAAAGGACACGGACGACACAGAAGTGGACAGGACAGGCGCTAACTTGCAACTTTATATTTCGAAAAGCCACCACGTCTAATATATAGGAGCCGATCACCACCATCAAGCGATGAGCATGCGCAAAGAAGAGCACAATCAGGATTGCAGCGTGTGAAAAATAAGCAAAAAATTACGATAAAATAACAAAATGAAAACACGGTGCCGGGGGAACACTGAAAGAAAAGAGACATCGTGTACCGAAACTTACTGCAAAAAGCGCTTTACAAGCTTGTCAATGTTAAGAACCAAACAGATAACGCGGCAAAAAGGGAGAGAAACAGATCGACTAAATGATGAGGGGAGTGTACAAGGCTCCACACTGAGACAAGCACGTGGTGAAGAAAGACAGAATGACAATGGGGAAGCAACATTGATGGGTCATGGCAATGGAAGTAAAATATAGCAGAAATTTAGGCCAAAAACAGATAAGGGTTGTGATACTATACATAATCAAATGAAAAAATATTGAAAAAGTTTGAAATTAGGAAACAATGAAAATATATGTATATGAAAAATACAGAAAGACCTAAACAGAAAAAGGATAAAACTAGAAGTACAAAAACACGAGTGTAGAGGGCTCCACGCTAAAACAACGAGGGGGGGGGGGGGGCAAATATGAGAAAGGAAATAACAACTGAAGTAAAAGTCAATAATATGCCAAGGAATAGTAGCAGCAGGAAAAACCCAAAGGAAAAGCGGAACCGTTCCAGTTCACAACACCATAAATATTTTTTACACATGGTTCACACCTACAGATAGCCATCAAGGAATTCAACTTCACTGTCCAGTAATTGAATAGAAGGTGCGCTGACGCACTTTTTCCCAGCTTTTCTTATAAAATACGCCTCCATGACTTCACGCTCCGTTTTTCCTTTAGCTGATGTTAAGAATTCTGTTTTATCTATTTTTGGATAGCATCCACTCTTTTGCTCTGTGTCACATGCTTTGCAATGGTCGGCCAGGTTACTTCCTGTTTTGTTGCGTACGCATAATCTATGTTCTCTGGCCCTGTCATTGAAGCATCTTCCTGTCTGCCCAATGTAATGACGCCCGCAACTGGTAGGAATTCTGTACACAACGTTCGCTTTACATTCCGTAAACTTTGTTTGATGTTTCGTCGTGCAGTCATCTCGTTTTTCCATTTTCTTGGTGCAGACCTTGGAAAGCTTACATGGGGCAGAGAAAACTACTTGTACATTATAACGCGCTGCCAGCTTCTTGAAATTATGTGAAAACCTATGATAATATGGTATTACCTGGACAGGAGTCTTGCCTTTTATCTCTTCACTCCCCTGCTCACTATAAGAAACTTTGGGGGCTTTCAGCTTTTGCAGAAGGCTTTCACACACTGCCAGTAGAAGGACTACGGGGAATCCAGCCTCCTGCAGGCGCCTGAATTGCTCATGGATGCTGGCGGCCATACGGTGCGTGCAGGATTTTGTAGCTGCTCCGTGGAGACATGAAGACACGATACCCCGCTTAACAACTTTAGAGTGCTTGCTGTCAAAGCGTAACAGACGTTTTTTGGTTCGTGGATGGTACATCCAGCAGATATTACGGTTGGTGAAATCTAATTCAATATCTAAGAACTGAATGCGGCCATCTGTAGGTGATTCCCACGTAAAATTTAACCCGGCACCGTGCTCCGAAAAAATTCTCAACACTTCCTTGTCAAGATTGCATTTTCTTCCATTACATTTTCTAAAAATAATAAGGAAATCATCAACGTATCTGAACACTTTTAAAACAGGAAGGTCAGAAAGATTAGCTTGAATGCGTTTGTCAATCGCGGATAAAAATAGGTCACATAACACAGGCGCAACAGAGGAACCTATACAAATGCCTCTTTTTTGAATATAGAAATGTCCTTCTGAAAAGATAGCTGTGGACGCAAGGTAGAATTCCAGCAAAGACAGGAAAGAATCGCTGCTGATTCCCGCGCCGTTCTGGAAGGCTATTTCCCCGCTTTCACATATTGTTTCTCGGAGCACTGAGAGCAACTCTCCATGAGGTACTGAATAATAAAGGTCTTCTATGTCTATTGAAAAACCATTCACGTCGCAAAAAGGACCCTGCTCGAGGTTGACGACCAATTCTTTAGAGCTTCGGATGAGGAACGGATCCTCAGTCTTCAAGGTGTTAAGGTGCCGTTGAAGGTAGGAGCTAACAAGCTTTTGCCAGGTGCCGTTCTCGGACACCGTATGGCCGCCAGCATCCATGAGCAATTCAGGCGCCTGCAGGAGGCTGGATTCCCCGTAGTCCTTCTACTGGCAGTGTGTGAAAGCCTTCTGCAAAAGCTGAAAGCCCCCAAAGTTTCTTATAGTGAGCAGGGGAGTGAAGAGATAAAAGGCAAGACTCCTGTCCAGGTAATACCATATTATCATAGGTTTTCACATAATTTCAAGAAGCTGGCAGCGCGTTATAATGTACAAGTAGTTTTCTCTGCCCCATGTAAGCTTTCCAAGGTCTGCACCAAGAAAATGGAAAAACGAGATGACTGCACGACGAAACATCAAACAAAGTTTACGGAATGTAAAGCGAACGTTGTGTACAGAATTCCTACCAGTTGCGGGCGTCATTACATTGGGCAGACAGGAAGATGCTTCAATGACAGGGCCAGAGAACATAGATTATGCGTACGCAACAAAACAGGAAGTAACCTGGGCGACCATTGCAAAGCATGTGACACAGAGCAAAAGAGTGGATGCTATCCAAAAATAGATAAAACAGAATTCTTAACATCAGCTAAAGGAAAAACGGAGCGTGAAGTCATGGAGGCGTATTTTATAAGAAAAGCTGGGAAAAAGTGCGTCAGCGCACCTTCTATTCAATTACTGGACAGTGAAGTTGAATTCCTTGATGGCTATCTGTAGGTGTGAACCATGTGTAAAAAATATTTATGGTGTTGTGAACTGGAACGGTTCCGCTTTTCCTTTGGGTTTTTCCTGCTGCTACTATTCCTTGGCATATTATTGACTTTTACTTCAGTTGTTATTTCCTTTCTCATATTTGCCCCCCCCCCCCCCCCCCCCCCCCCTCGTTGTTTTAGCGTGGAGCCCTCTACACTCGTGTTTTTGTACTTCTAGTTTTATCCTTTTTCTGTTTAGGTCTTTCTGTATTTTTCATATACATATATTTTCATTGTTTCCTAATTTCAAACTTTTTCAATATTTTTTCATTTGATTATGTATAGTATCACAACCCTTATCTGTTTTTGGCCTAAATTTCTGCTATATTTTACTTCCATTGCCATGACCCATCAATGTTGCTTCCCCATTGTCATTCTGTCTTTCTTCACCACGTGCTTGTCTCAGTGTGGAGCCTTGTACACTCCCCTCATCTTTTAGTCGATCTGTTTCTCTCCCTTTTTGCCGCGTTATCTGTTTGGTTCTTAACATTGACAAGCTTGTAAAGCGCTTTTTGCAGTAAGTTTCGGTACACGATGTCTCTTTTCTTTCAGTGTTCCCCCGGCACCGTGTTTTCATTTTGTTATTTTATCGTAATTTTTGCTTATTTTTCACACGCTGCAATCCTGATTGTGCTCTTCTTTGCGCATGCTCATCGCTTGATGGTGGTGATCGGCTCCTATATATTAGACGTGGTGGCTTTTCGAAATATAAAGTTGCAAGTTAGCGCCTGTCCTGTCCACTTCTGTGTCGTCCGTGTCCTTTTTGCGCTATGTTTTCTAAGAACTGTTACCAACTAGCCCAAACCAAGCTACTGTTACAAAAGTATGTGCTATGTTTTTCCTGACAGATAAGTTCACTTCAGGTTAAGTCCTTTGTTTGGGTCTTGATTACAGGTGATGCCGGTCAAGTGGGAGCAACTAATGCAAGTGGTTTACAACCGAGATGTTGGTGAAGAGTTTCCTCGGACTTTTGAGTGTGGTCCTGGCGTCACACTGAGGGCTGTGCTCAAGAATGTCAATGGAAAGGCGTGGAATGTTTCTGAAAGCATCAGTGCTTAAGTAGCGTAATTTTTTTTTTGTGTGTTCCTCATGCCACACCATTTATCTGTCAGTACTTTTCTGTACTGTATACGTGCAAGGACAAAACAGCATTTTTTATGATGTCCTGCGCTGTGAACTGTTGTACGCTAGCATTATTTTAGACATTTGAATGCTGTTTAGAACTTTGCCTACCTTTATGTGTTGGCTGGCTAAACTGTCGCAGAAATAGCTGGTTGGTACCCTTTGTATTAAATTGTGGTGTGGAAATGGCCTCATGTCTCCACAGGACCTCTCTCCCTGTCTGGGAGTTTGCATATGCAAGGGCAGATCTGGTTTATTTCTACCGTGCTTAAAAAAATCACCAGACACTGGACCCTATTTCTGGTTGTAAGCTAGCAAGAAGTCAAGATGGGTACATCTTGCTCTGAAAGGTAATGCTGTTACCACTCTGTCCAATGTCTGCAAGGTCTGTTGATTGTTCTGATAAATTAGCTCTGTCTATAGTCATGCAGTCGTTAATGCACAATAAAAAGAAGTATTTGTGCTTACACTGTTTCCACGTGTCTTGCTAAAAAAATCGCAGTTTTGCATGTGAGAAAAAGCTGGAATGCATATTCATGTTAAAGGGTTCTTTAACAGAAGAGGGATAAGACGTAAGGTTTATGTCCCTTCTCACCTTTCTCTCTCTACGTTACCCTTGAGCAGGTTAGAGGGATCCATGACTGCTCTGGCCCCATCTTCCACAGTGTACATTTTCTGTGCGACTTGCATGCATTTTGTGCAGAAGTGATCGGTGTTGGTGTGGCTTGATGCTTGGTTGCGGCTGTCACATTCTGACAACTGCAAGACAAGTACAACCCACATACAGCAGACCTGGCTACAGCAAATAATGCCTTAAATTGAAATTGGTTTGCTTGAGTTAGCAATGCATTGCTTGGTCTGAACTGGACATTGGGGCTAACTTTGATATGAGTTGTCACCTCCAAAACATAACTTTTCGCATTTCTCAGTGCATCTTGCAGCCTCTCAATACATGAGTAAATGATAGCAGAGCTTGAGCCAGGATAGAGCCCCTGTCAACAATGTGCCTGGCCCTGTATTACTTTCAAGGCCATGCTGAGTGATAGTTTTTTGTTGAATGCCAGACATTCTGTGCAGTAGTATCTTTTTTTTTGCTAATTGAAAGTAATTTTGTCTGATTTAGATAACTTGTGATTCCATCTTTGAGCTCATCTGCGTTTTGGACTTGCACCTTAATGCAAATCTATGTGTTTGTGTCTTCTTTCCTTCGTGTATTGAGACCTGATATTCCTCTGCTATGCAGCATTCTTTGGTTCGTTGGCAAGGTGACAACAACCTCATGTACAATGAGCTATTAACAAAAGTTTGGTTGTATCAAACAAATTTGTGTGCATCCTATAGTTTGTGGTAAATAGATTCCTCTGTACAAAAATGCATGTTTTGAGATTTTGCTGCATCGTAGAGAACCCAAGGTGGTCAAAATCTGTAGTTTATTGTGTGCCTTGCAGCCTCGGTGCAATTTGAGTATGCCTCACTTGCTTGTGTGCATAATGTACTATCTGGGAAGAATATCACCAGGATGCACGTGACCCAATGAGCATGCATAATTAAGTGCAATGTCTGCCAGTGATCACCCGATTGACAGATTAAAGCACATAAGCCTGTTTTTCACTTCCACGGGTGTGGTCTCAAGTTACCCACTAATAACATAGCTATTGGCTTCGATTGCCCCTCGTGCCATGGAGATTTTTGTTCCAGGTAGTACACCTCGTGTCACAGGATTATTTCTAATCTTTCATCTAAGGTACTGTTTCGCTCTTGAGGCATTCACAATGTTTTCTTCTAACCTTTGAGCATATTACAGTTTTGTATCTTGGCATTTTCAGCTAATTGGAGAAGCAAAAGAAATGGTGAGGTGTGTTTTCTTAGCTGCGTGACTATGTAGAGCTGCTGATCGAGTATAGGCAGTCATCTAGCTTCGTACGTAAAAATTGTAAACTCCATTATTGGCTTCATTGTCAACTATGTGTGTGCTAAAACTAGTTAGCAGAAGCACTTTTTGTGTCGTCTGAAGTAAAATATTAGACTGCTAAAAACCCCACATTGGAGAAGTGCACAATTGGGGACAACAGACCATGTGGCAGACGAAGTAGGCATGGTGCGTCGCTTCTTCCAGTTGATTACTTAGAATTCAAGGAGCATGCAATGAGGGTGCAGTTGGTGTCGCATGATTTAAAACATAACCGTGCCCGGAGGAGAAGTAGACCAGACTTATTCAGACACACACATATGCAATGATTTCTTGCAGCCATGCACGCTTTTACACGGGGACGGAGTGCAAGGTCATTAACCAACAGGGAGTTTCGCCAACATAGAGTGTGTAAAACAGGGAGTTTCTCCAACGGGGAATTTCTTCAACAGGATGTTTCTATGACATGAAGTTTCTCGAACATAGAGTTTCTCTAACTGGGATTTTCTCCTACAGGGAGTTTCTCAAACAGAGTTTCTCCAACATAGTTTCTCCAAAGGGAAGTTTCTTCAAAGCAAATGTGGGCTAGGAGAGCCTACCTTTTCTTCTGAAATTTGTATACAGGTGTGCACGATTCCACTTGAGCCTATAGGTGGAAGAAATGCATTTTATCCTGTCTACTTCCTCTGCTATGTCGTCTGTGGTTCAGTGCTTGTGTCTACCATGGAGCAAACTTACTAATTGGCCCAGTTTTGCTCCTGAAGCTTCCATGCCTGAATTGCTCCAGCTGTGTTGTGGCTGCACAATATGAAGGCATGTTATTTGATTAGCTGTAGCAATTATAGGCAGTATTTTGGTGAAAGTACCGAAACAAAAAGACGGCATTTATTAGCAAATGCAGTGCATAGCTGCTGGCAAGAAATGTTCCTTGCAACTTGCCGAAGGATCTTTTCAGAGTGCAGAGGTAAAGTTACAGCTATCTTTTACAAATGAAAAACCAAGTGCCACCAATGGGCTTCCTGTAAAAATGCATGCACCAAATCCAGCTAGATCAGCACTAAGGTAAAGTGTACTGGTACACTTTAACTAAGGTGGCTAGAATCCTTAATCAGCACTTTTTCAGCTAGATGTAGCTGGAAACTGAGTTTTCCAGCTGTAACTAGCTGGAAGTGTAAATTTTTCGGCTGGACGGAAAAAACGTTCCATGTGGTCACGATTCCCGGTTCAATAATGCAGCTGGAATAGACTGTTTTTAGCTGTGCCTGTGCATAGCTGAAAGAAAAAGGAAGGTGCATTAACCGCTGCCTCGGGATAACAGAAAAAAAAAAAAAAACTTTCATGTTCTGGCTGCCTACATGTGACTTACGTACATTCTTGCGTTGCAGTAACAATCATCCTAAGATAAAGCATGATGTTCAGCATGCTAAATTTATTCACCTACACAGATGCTTGAGCATTGGCGCGCAACCGCTCCGAGCTTCGATACCGAAACGAGGAGCTCTGCTTACATGCATCTTTGGAATAAAACTGACGGAAACCATTAAGAGCGTTTGCACTTAAGGGGCAGAGTATATTTTGTTTGTAGTACTATTTCAGCTGTGGCCACTCTTATATGCACGTGAGCATTGAGGCGACATGCGTAACTCTTTCGTTCTCAGGCTGCTCTTCGTGATGGACATCATCGTTTTCAGGGTTTAGCATCGCTATCATAAAAATGTATCTAAACACCTTAGTTTAAGCGGTCTGAGGCAAAACTTACAAAAGCAGCGACAATGTCGATTAATTCATCAAATCGCGTGCTCTTTCTTCTGAGAGGGGCGTGTTCAAGGCATAGATATTGTGAGTACTAAGTAGTAAACTTCATCAGTTGAAGCTTGTCGGGCTGTTGGTACCTGCACGTGCTACGCTCACGCTTCGACGTAGGTTGTGCGACAATTCTGCAGTTGTCGAGTTTTGGGTAGCCGTAGGCGTTCTTTCGCAGCCTAAACTGGCCAACCTATGCTGTTAGTGCGTCACAAATCTTGTACCCAAGCAATGTTAGTTACACGGGAATCATAAGGTGCATGCTTTTAGGAACCGGAGTGTAGCTAACATTTTGCTTTTGGTACTCCAAGTTTCATGCAGCCTTCTTTCTTTTCTTGTTGAACAGTTTTCTTGATGGTGCATGCCTCAAAGCGGTCTATGATGAAACTTATCTCTTGCATTCGCTGTTTCTTTGGTTGATGATAGTCTGCTCCTCATCGGTGGCCACAAGTGAGTCTCGTTTAACGAATGAAGCAGTCAGAAAGAAGCGAGATGCGCTTTTCACTGCTGAAAAAGAACGTCAGGCATCCCTGATTACGCGCGTGGAGAAGATTGAAGTGCAATACTTGGGTCCAATGGAAGATTGTACGCTCATTATGAATAAGGGAATTTCTACACCGCACGACTGCGCAAAACGTAAGTACTGAAGTTTTCACTGACCGCTGCAGATTTATTTTTGTGTGTCACTTGATGGAGAGGTAGCTCTACTTATTTCCTGACGCTTGACAGTAACTTATAACCAAAACTGAATACAAGGTGCGGTAAAGATGAGTGCGGCAGTTCAAGCAGTTTGATCATTTATTTTTTTTTCTTGACAACTGCCTCTGTCTCATGCTACTGCAAAGTTTGACTTGCTCGTCCTTTCAGTGCAGTGATGTGCATAGGTGAGATGTTTTGTAAGGAAAGTTGTCATTGGCCATTATACTGCATTCGTGTGTGAGGATTAATGCAGATGTTCCTGTGGTACGATACTGTGCCGTTATCATTGTTTCCTGAAACAGTTAAGTGTGCCACAATCGTTAAAAGCTGAATGAAGACTTAGTATGATGTACTGTGGCTATCATGACACACATTAAATTTTTTTCCTTCTCTTTTGCTGCCGTGTCTGCATCTAGGTGTCAAATAGATATTTTGTTTTGAAAACTGTGTCTTGTATTAATGCTTCTCACACTAGTATTTGCCCGATTTGCATCCGTAGCTTGTAGTGTTTAGAAAACCACCGCTATCTGCAAGCCAAGCTCTTCGATGCAGAAATTCATCCGTTGAAATGGACTGGTGTCGGCATCTTTCGGAAGGGGTTACAAAATGTAGAGGCAAGCAGCAAGGTTGCTCATTTTGTTTTCATGAATGGTGATACCAATCCACTTTTCTGTTTAAAATACTATTCCTTTGACCTGGCTTGCAGATGATGGTAGTTTTTCATTTCATTTCTACCACACAAATCATATCATTCGCAGATGCTCTTCATCTTTGCAACTGTATGATGCAGGCCTACTTTTGGCTATCCATTCCTGTTACTTTATGCAGCGATAAGCTTTCCCCTTAAACGTCATTGTAGAAGTAGCAGCTGCCTCGTATGCGTGCATGCTGTATATATTGCACGTATTCTTGGGCAGTAAACTAGCCTTTCTAGATGCTTCTGGTAGTCCATCTTTGTAAGCTTTCTTGATTCTATTGCTGCATCAACCCACCTCTACACATGGCTGGTCAGTCGTTGAGTGGCAGCCGTTTACCTGTTCCGGCAAACACTGCCTGGCTGCAGCAGGTAGTCTGTGAAGTACGTTTGTGCTGGTAGATTGCTTATGATGCCAGATATGTGCTTTCTACATAGCAAGTACTTGTGCTTTGTGTTTGATCTGGCAGACATTCACGAGAGCCTGGTGCAAAGAGCAGCCATTGCAGAGGTTGATGGAGAACCATGGGATATGAGCAGACCACTTGTGCAGGACTGCCAGCTCAGGCTAAATTTCTATAAAGACCAAAATCCCTACTTTGCCAATAAGGTATGCTGCTCATTGCTTTCTTTCCCATCTGTTGTCAATTTCTCTGTTTTTCTGTTACAGTGCCTATCATCTTGTCGATATTGTCTAGTGACTGGGCTTAATATTCACCAGCACGGGGTGACCAGTGATGAGCATGCAAGGATTCTAGTTTCATTAGTGTGGTGTTCATTTTTTACTTGATTGCAGGCTTTCTGGCGAACAGGCAGTTTCCTACTTGGCTACATCATAGAAAGGGCATTCAAGGACCAGTTTTACGTGCAGCTCCACAGTTGGCCACAGCCTCAAGGTTTGTATATGATTGCATTGATTAATGCGGAGAAAGTGAGCTTGCGTGATCATGTGTAGGTTTGGAGAAACACTGCAAAACGTCCCTCGATAAGTTGCCATGTTCCCATTGTTTTCTCATAGTGCAGGCTGGGCACTACATGGCTTGTAGAATTCACAAAATTGTGGCATTGTCCTTTTTGGACACAGGAGAAGCTTGTTCTAGGGAACTGAAACGGAACAGTGGTTTATTCCGTTTATCCATTTGCCTTTTCATCGATGTTTTGTGACATTTATTTGTTCTTTACAGTGCATCTTACTATTGCAAGGATCCCCTGTATTGCAAGGGCTTTAGGGTGATTCATTAGTGCACCAGACCGATTGCATGCATCCAAATGGTTGCATTAAAAAAACTCAGCCTCTGCAAAACTGGAATAACTTTGGATCCATTATCCCGCTTGATCCATACTCATACCTCAAGATCTCTGCTTAGTCAAATGCTGATGAGGTGTGAAATAATGAAAAATTAAAAATGTTGCATCATGATTGATAGCAAGATGCTCATTACATTGTGTATTATTAGGCAGTTTTAGTATATAGCATATGCAGACATATGCAAAGAGGTAGCGTACGATAAAAATAGCGTGCTTCGTAGTGCACATGTGCCAAATGCTATTTCAAATCAAGCCTTAAGTTACTGCATCACGTATCCTATTTCAAGAGTTTAGCGTACATGGTAGCGTGCTTAGGAGTGAATTCGTTGTTACTGCATTTTTCAGTACATTTACTGTCCTTATATAAATGGGGTATCGAGCTTTTGCTTCATGTCATGTGGCCCATAACAGAACACATGAGCAATAAATTTGCTTAATTTTTTATTTAGAGATGATTCTGCTGCTTCTAGGCCTTAAGAAAAGCATCAGTTTGTTGAGAAAAGTGGTTCCTGTTTTGAAAACCAAATAAGGCCACTAGGCTGAAGCATCCAGTCTAACCCAATCCAGTATCATTGTGTCTTCATTTGCATGTGCTGAACTAAAAATGCGGATGCTATAAACAGAGTAACGTCTCGCAAAATACTTTAGCATACGTAAGTATGCATACGCTAATGTAAAACTGCCTATTCACTTTGTGCGCTTTGTTTTGCATGTTTGAGTGCAATGACCCACGCAATCATGTCAAATGCTCATCACTTATTTCTTGAAGCTTTGCACACAGTTTCTCTGAATTTAATGCTCCTTAAAGAGGCCATGATGTAGCTGTTTTATATATTTCAGTTTTGTATTTTAGTAAAACAAGAGCCTGTGCCTGTGTAAAAAACAAGACCCTAGCGGGTCTGCAAGGTTCGTGGGTGCAGTTTCAGCATTTGCTGAGAGCAAAATTACAAGTTTTAGCAAATGCAAATGGCTGTAGAACCCTGTTCATTATCATATTTGGCGGGCGGGAGGAGTCTTCTACATGACTACCCTGTACCCCCTTCCCGCAACTACTGTACTGTTTTGAGGCTCGAAACTGAAAGCTCCAACCAAGGGGAGCTCATCTCAGACGTTGCTCTCCGTTTCTCAAATAGGTGTGCCCAGGGGTGCTCACAAAAGTCGATTCTGCCACACCTTGGTGAGGGGGGGGGGTCGTTATCGGATTTGCCAGACAACAGGATTATCTCACTTGTGTGACCACGACGACCACATTTTGTTGTGCGCCATGATTGCATGCATAGGTGGGCTGTCACGTGAATAAGCTCTATTCAGTCTAGTTTTGGTAACAGTTATCTGAAATCGACATTTTCTTCGAAGGACACGTGTATAGTAAGCGGAAATTAATTGATAGGTCTGAACTGGTCTGGCCGGCAGCAGTCGTCGGCATCATCTGTGGGCAACAAATTGGGCCATTTTAAGTAATGCACAAGGGCACCGAAGGTGTCTTGGGACAAGGCGGTTTTAAATCAAGTATTGGTCCCGTCGGAGAAAGCAGATACGATATCGTGGGAAGTGCTCATGGTCCTATGCAGTGTCAAGAACTCAGCTATCAAGGGCTTCCCTGGCAGCCAGTCACATCACCGGCACTTCTTGCAGAGTTATTGTACTGTGTCAAGTAAAGCTGCAACTGGTGTGCAAGAAAAGGTATATTTAAAATGAGTTCAGCTCTGCTTGTTTTATGCCATGCAAATGAGCAGTACAAAGTTTCTTAACTCAAACCACATTAATTAAAAAATCTGGATAATTCAAACTGCTGGTGCAGCCCTGGCCAGTGCCCATGTAAATCTATGGCATCATACACGCGCTAATCGGACCGCTATGGGTCTTGCACTGGTTATTTTGAGTGGACTCCTGAAGGGAGGCTGCATCTATGATGGCTGGCACTGCAACTGGTCGTTGAAATAGCCTTATTGAACCCCGAATTGCATGTTGCAAAGTTGTCCGCGCACCTTTGACATGAGCGCGACAACCGGCGTGGTGAAAATGGATGGCCCTGTTTCCGAGAATTGTCCGACTGTGCAGTTTCGGTTTTGCCTGAGCCCAGCTGTGCGCCGTTTTGGACGCTTATTGGCACTGCTTCACGCTTCCCTCACTTCCAACCTCGTGGTTTTTCATTCTTCTGAAGCTAGTCACATGCTGTTGGCTGTTTGTACAGTGAACCACGGTTGCATGTCTGATCCAGGCGATCGTGGGTGAAGCCTCTTTACAAGCGACAGGGGCTCACCGCTACCGCGTGACATCATGAAGGATGTCGGGGAGGCCCTTACTTACCGTTTTGAAGTAATTCTGCCTTGACGCTCCCGACTGTGTGCATGCAATAAGTTGTTGATGGAAATGTGAAAAATAGTTATGTCATGTTGTTCCCATCTCAAAAGCTGGTGAGCATTGACCATCTTTCTCCAAATAAAGTTGCCACAAGGCAAGCGGTTCTTGTGAGTTTCCTTGAGGTCATTCATTAATTTTAACTTCGGATAACTCGACAATTTTTTGTCCGGTTTCTTGAAATTCAAATTAACGAGCTTTTACTGTAGTCGTTTGTACAGATAGATGCAAATGAGTTCTGGGGTTTCGACATAACTGCAGCGTGCAAAAAAGACGAACACAATGGAAGGAAAGCACTCACGACACGGACAATCGCTGTCCGTGAACAGCGATTGTCCATGTCGTGAGTGTTTTCCTTTCATTGTGTTTGTCTTTTTTGCGCGCTGCAGTTATGTCGAAGCTAAGCAATCAACTTGCCCAAAAGCTCGTCTTACTAGAGAGTTTTGGGGTGCGGTTGTAATTGACGCATTCATAGGGGAATTTTACGCTTGCATGATAAATCCTGAATGGTGTATTCTTACCTTGAAGCACTCATTCAGTGAATACACTAGTTATTTGCTTAACAAGCACCAGAAAAAAAGTGAGCAGCATATAGCATCGGGAGCCAAAGCAGTGTAGCTGGGATCGAAGTGATGACGGTGGCTTTTGTGCACAAGTTTCAGTCAAGGCCACGTTGGACTAATTTGAGTTTTTATTTAGCAAGCCAACGAAGTAGCAGAGAAACTTCATAGTTGGCAAAGTTGTGCCACCAATACGTTCTTTGCAGTGCATATCAGCAGTGGCAGGCATGGCTTTCACATGCAGGAGAACTTGGGTGCTAAAAAAAGACCACTCCCATAACATATTAATAACATGTTTCTAAATGCACAATTTAATAATGTAGCTTGAACCCGTCGATTTCTGTTTCCTCGACGATCTCAATACAGACACCACTGACAAGCCCACTTCTCCAGGGATCACAAAGCACACTTACTATGCTGAAGGCTTCTGAAAAAAAAAAAAAAAACAGTATTCTTATTTCACTGATTGAAAAAAAAAAAAACCTTTTTTTCGAGCCCCCGCTATCTATTGCATGCATGGAAGCACCTCACACAGAGAACAGCGCGCAGCAGACTACATGGGATGGGAATGCCTTTTTGGCGTCACTGATCTAAGGTTGCTAGACCAGCTGGCTATTCGCAAAAGGCAAAAAAAATATTGATTTTAAAATTACCTGCTGCACCAAATGAACTCAGATATTGAGAAACTTTAATTTGATGTGGGGAATAAAGTGTAAGTTTATGTACAAAAATTGGGTCTCATGGCCCCTACTAATTTTGGTGGCATGTTTTCCTTTTTGCAGTAATGCGTCAAATGTTACTATACGTGGATCACCACGTGATATTCACCTATGACCGCTAAATAATTTATAATCAGATTTTTCTGTCATGCTGTTGTGATTTCGATTTCAACAGCTCTGTGACGTCAAAGTTTCGTATTGGTCTCATGAGCGATGAAGAAACTGCAATATAATCGCTGCTTCTTCATTCGTATTTATGCCACCACCACCACCACCATCTTCATTCGTTGTCATTCCAGTTCTTGAAGTGGGCTGGCTTTAGCGTCATAGTGAATTAAAACGGCGAAGAAGTGGTTATATCGCGGTTTTTCATGCTTCGCATGACCTATACACAACTTTGACGTCACAGCCATCATTCGGCTGTTGAAACCGGAGCAGCATGAAAGTGAACTTGAAGTAAAAATTAAATAGCAGTTGTAAGCGAATACCTCATGGTAATCCATGTATATTAATGCCTTATGCATAATTACAAAGAGGAAAACATGCACCGAAAAATTAGGTGTCTATACTCGTTTAAGCAAGTATACCTGTCTCTTCTAGCTGCTTTTTGTGTGTGATGGCGGCATTTGATATTTGCTTTCCAAGATACCATGGAATAAACTGGAAGTTGTGGAATATCTTGTACTGAGCTTTCCAATTGCATATACTGCAAAGTCGGGATTAGCGGCAAGGATTTGAGAGCCTGCAACAGTTAACTGATTGTGTATCTGCAGCAGCTGGTGAAAAATGCTGCAGGTTTGTTGTACAGGTGCATTACACTTCTTAGCTCTCTCTGCTGTAAAGCCATGGCTAGCAGTAAGAATGTGAGTGCCAGTGGGGATCAGCAGATAACTTGTAAATGTAGAGAAGGTACTTGAAAAAACTGGCAAAGTTCTTTGTTGCTCATGTATTGCACTCAACAGCCACACTTTAATTTCATGTTGTCGTTTGTGCCTTGATTCACAGTGGCATATGCTGCTTTATGTTGCTGGCAACATTAATAAATGTCATGCTGTTAGCTATCTTGCCTTTATAGGAAAGCGAATTGTAGAGTGTTATGCACCGATAAGTGAGCCTTATATGAAGGATAAATAATGATGATTGTTTGATCTTTGGTGCTCATGTTTGTGGCATTCATTTGGTGATGAAGCCAACCACCTGTAGTTGAAGCACTTTCATTTTTCTATGAATACTAGGTACGGAGAGAAACCTTTTATGTGAAAAAAAGTAGCAAGGAATCCCTAAGGAGATCTAAGGCAGTTGATGGGCCTGTGCCATATGCCTAGTTTTGAGGTTTGGTTAAGCTGTGTTACTTCCTTCACATGTAACAAGCCATCGTATGCATTTGCTAGCCAAGCTTCGTAAATGAGGATTGAAAGTGCACGAAAAAGGCTGTGGCATCATTTACTCTAGCAGTAAGTAAGATTTGGTTGCATGGGTAGTTGGCAAAGGTTATGTGTAGTCACTTCACTGTAAAAAATGCTTGTGGGCAGCACTGATCATGCTGTGTATACATTTTGTTAACCTTTGTTAGCCAGGTCATGTCAGAGTGAAGTTACTACAGTGTTGATGCTTGATTTTAAAAGGTTTAGCTGTATTTGTTGTGCTTTATGTAAGTAATCACATTTGTTTTCATGTGCAGTGCGATCTGGAAGTTTTGTGTACAATGTGGACCTTGGCATTGAAAACTGGGAGCCTCGTAGGGTGAGCTAGTTATACTTTTTATGACCTCGCTTTCAAGTTTTCTTGTTCTGGCCCTTGATAAAAGTAGTTTTTAGTCTTTGATGAAATGTTCATTGCCAAGAAGTGCACAAGTGAACAGTCTAACATTCCAGGGAATATTAAGTCGTACTAAGTCATTAGGTAGCATCAACCCGAACAACATTTCATGACATTCAGTTGTGCAGAATACAAAGCATACATAGTCAGTAACCATGCATCACTCTTGAGTGTTGCAGTTTAAGTATCTACGTACATTTAAAAATTAATATATATTAAAATGTTGTACCCTGAGAGGGGTGTTCTTAGCTTATTTGTCTTAGTCCTCCAGGAATAACATCATATAAGTCTATAATTGCTGGACCAACTTGCATAGCTATGATCACCAGGAAAGAAGCAAACTAAAATGTATTTTTAATTTCGTTATAACGAGAAAAATGAGGTAGAACAGCTACAGCTGTTGTGTGAGCACACCTGTTGCATTTGGGCGGCAAATAAAGAGTCTGTAGCTGTGGCATTTCTCGCGTGCTGATTGCCATGTCATATGCTGTTCTTTTTGTTGCTGCATGTCTAGCTTAGAATGATCCCATTTCTGGCTTTAATATGGTTCACAAGAAAAGCAGCATACTATAAAAGCCTGTGTTTCATCAGCTGCTGGGATGGTGTTTGAAAAAAAGACACATTGCTCTACAGGATGAATTGGACGTGCTCTCTGGGATGGGTAGGCGGCTTGCAACCAAGCCCCACCATTTTGAACGGCTGGAAGTGGATGCTTCGGTAGCACTTCAAATGTTTGAAGACAACAAGTGAGTGATCTTTTTTTTTTTTTCACATCAATTTCTTTGCCTTTCTTGATGATGTCTCTTGGTTCTGAGTGGTGCCTTTGAGTTGCCTACTAATGTTAGCATGTTTCTAATGCTAAGTTTATGTCACAACTGTATCAAATTATAGCAGTTGCAGCACATAAATATGCATCACTCATCTTGTGTGGGAAAACAGTCGAGACCACTTCAACGAGCCTGACGGTCGCGGAGAATCCATTTGTTGTATAGTAGTTCGTAATAAGTGGTCTTCCCATATTACAGCCAAAAGTACAGTCAGACAAAACTGGCTTCTAGTTTCTTTGAACAGTCTGTTATGTACATCTATTTCTTCAAAGACACCCTATCACGGCGCTTTCCATGCCCTCCAGCGCATTCATGTGCTCCTTGCTGATGCCCGTGATGCCTACAAACACCTTTACGGATGCGGCATAACTAGGGGTTAGACTTTCGGTTTAAACCAGAAAAAAAAAAAAACGATAAAAGTATGCTGAAATCAGTTTCCGAAATTTGGTTTCAACTGAAAAAGGTCAGCATTTTTGGCTTGCAAGGCATAGGCATAGCTAGCTGGCTGCTGGATGTGAGTTACACTCACTTAAAGTTGAAAATTTAACTAAGTAGGGAAAGCCAGGGGCATGATGTGACAATGGTGTTGTAGGATAAGCAGTGCCGTTGTTCGATTTGAGGTACAGCTCGAACCATTTATAACTTAACCGCTTATAATACGGGACCACATTATATGCGGCTTTTTGTGACAACCGCTTTCGCTTCCCATAGAGTTGAATGTATTGGCATACCGCTTAATATGTCATCATCATCATCAGCCTGACTACACCCACTGCAGGGCAAATTCCTCTCCCAAGTCTCTCCAATTAACCCTGTCCTTTGCCAGCTGCGCCCACCCTGTGCCTGCAAACTTCCTAATCTCATTCGCCCACCTAACCTGCCTCCCCCTGCTACGCTTGCGTTCTCTTGGAATCCACTCCGTTACCCTTAAGGACCAGCGGTTATCTTGCCTTCGCAGTACATGCCCTGCCCAAGCCCATTTCTTCCTCTTGATTTCGACTAGGATGTCATGAACACGCGTTTGTTCCCTCGCCCACTCTGCCTGCTTCCGGTCTCTTAACGTTACACCTATAATTTCCCTTTCCATAGCTCGCTGTGCTGCCCTTAACTTTATGTGCTGCCCTTTTCATTAGCCTCCACGTTGCCGCCCCTTAGGTGAGTACCGGTAAGATACAGCTGTTGTACACTTTTCTCTTGAGGGATATTGGTAACCTGCTATTCATGATCTGAGAGAACCTGCCATATGCGCTCCACCCCGTTCTTATCCTTCTAGGTATTTCTCTCTCATGATACGGATCAGTGGTCACTACCTGCCCTAAGTAGACGTATTCCTTTACCACTTCCAGCACCTCGTTGCCAATTGTGAACTGCTGTTCCCTTGCTAGACTGTTGAACATTACTTTGGTTTTCTGCATGTTAATTTTTAGACCTATCATACTGCTCTGTCTAACTCATTGATCATGATTTGTAGTTCATCTCCTGAGTGACTCAGCAAGGCGATGCCATCAGTGAATCGCAGATTATTTAGGTATTCTCTATTAACTCTTATCCCCAACTGTTCCCAATTCAGGCCTCGGAATACCTCCTGTAAACATGCGGTGAACAGCATTGGCGAGATCGTGCCTCCTTGCCTGATGCCCTTTCTTATTGGAATTTTATTGCTGACTTTTTGGAGGACTATGGTAGCTGTACAGTTCCTATACATATCTTCCAGTATTTTGACATAAGGCTCATCTACACCCTGATTCTGCAATACCTGTATGACTGCTGAGGTTTCCACTGAGTCGAATGCTTTCTCATAATCAATGAAGGCTATATATAGAGGTTGGTTATATTCTGCACATTTCTCTATCATCTGGTTGATAGTGTGAATATGATCTATTGTGGAATATCCTTTACGAAAGCCTGCCTGATCACTTGGTTGATTAAAGTCTAAGGTAGCCCTGACTCTATTAGCGATTACCTTACTAAATACCTTGTAGGCAACGGACAGTAAGCTGATTGGTCTGTAATTTTTCAAGTCCTTAGCGTCTCCTTTCTTATGAATTAAGATTATATTTGCGTTCTTCCAAGCTTCTGGTACGGTGGAGGTCATAAGGCATTGCTTAAACAGTCGCCGACCGATTTTTCGGACTTGAAGGGACCCGAAAAATGGTCCGAATAATCGAACAGTCCGAAAAATCCGTGAAGTACAAAAAAATCACTTTATTGAGATGAAATCGGCTTAAAAATGTCACTGATTCTACCTTGCGGCATATTTCTCTTGTTGGCAACGATTTGCGCCTGTATTTGTGCCAAGATTGTGCTTTCACTGTACACGCTAGACAGCAAGGTTAAAGCATTTAGTTGGAATACTTCCCACGCTTGTTTGACGGACCCAGCGGGGCCATGTTGTCCACAATCTGAGTGTGCACTACACCGCTCGTTAAACACACGCAAAGATAAGGCACTTTTCTTTCAAAGCGGCGGAACCGCCGGACGCAATCACAAAACGGCGAACAGATGTAACTTAGTGAGGACTGAGAGCCACTCGGTCAACGCGGTCAGAGAAACCCAAGTGACGAAACGGCGAATGGCGAACGTATGAAACCCGCCACGGTGGCTCAGTGGTTAGGGCGCTCGGCTACTGATCCAGAGTTCCCGACTTGGAACCCGACTGCAGTGGGCGCGTTTCGATGGAGGCGAAACGCAAAGGCGCCCGTGTGCTGTGTGATGTCAGTGCATGTTAAAGATCTTCAGGTGACAAAATTATTCCGGAGCCCTCCATTACGGCACCTCTTTTTTTCCTTTCTTCTCTCAGTCCCTCCTTTATCCTTTCCTACTGAGATGTGAGATAGCTCCTGCACAATTTCCTTCCCAACAACCAATTTTCAACGGATGGGACAAGCGATAACTGCCTGCGACAATGTCGGCGACAAAAGCAAGTTGGCGGCGATGACAGTCCGGCTGCCACCTCGAAGTGTCAGAGATCGCAGGGACCTCTACTAGCAACGAATAGGTACCGAAAGTGTGTCAAGCCAAGCCAACTGCAGCATAAATCCACCTCAATCCAAGATGGTGCCTTTTGCGCCGCCGAAAAGCCGATAAGATGGCCGACTTTGGTCCGCAGGCGACTGAAATTAGTCCGAAAAATCTAACTTTCGGACTTTTTAAGTCCGAAATATCCAACGTGAATATGTATGCGCTTCTATGGGGAGACTGACGGTGCCTCATCGAGGTCCGAAATATCCCACAAGTCCGAATTATTGGAGTCCGAATTACCTGTCGGCTACTGTACAGGGTGGCTAGTTTTTCTAGCAGAATCTCCCCTCCGTCTTTCAACAGATCTGCTGTTAACTGATCCTCGCCAGCTGCTTTTCCTCTTTGCATTGCTCCTAAGGCTTTCTTTATCCCCCTTTCATTACTGGCGGGATGGCGCATTGCTGTGCGCTACTGTCTTTTTCATTAACGTTCTGATTACATTTGCTACTGTATAGATTTGTGTAGAACTCTTCGGCTACTTTAACTATCTTATCCATATTGCTATGACATTGCCCTCCTTGTCTCTTAACGCATACATCTGGTTTTTACCAATGCCTAGTTTCCTCTTCACCGCTTTTAGGCTACCTCCGTTCTTTAGAGCATGCTCGATTCTCTCCGTATTAAACTTCCTTATGTCGGCTACCTTGCACTTATTTATTAACTTCGATAGCTCTGCTAGTTCTGTTCTGTCTGTAGGGTTAGACGCCCTCATGCTTTGACGTTTCTTAATCAGATCTTTCGTCTCCTGAGATAGCTTGCCGGTATCCTGTTGAACCGTCCTACCGTCTACTTCTACTGCGCACTCCGTAATGATAGCTGTCAGATTATCATTCATTGTATCAACATTAAGATCGTCTTTCTCAGTTAAAGCTGAATATCTGTTCTGCAGCGATATCCTGAATTTCTCTATTTTCCCTCTCGCTGCTAACTCGTTAATGGACTTCCTCTTCACTAGCTTTTTCCATTCCCTCTTCAAGTCTAAGCTAATTCGAGACCTTACCATTCTGTGGTCGTTACAACGTACCTTTCTGGGGACCTCCACATCCTGCACGATACCAGGGTGAGCGCATAGTATGAAGTCAGTTTCATTTTTACTCTCACCATTAGGGCTCTTCTAGGTCCACTTCCTGTTCTCTCGTTTGCGGAAGAAAGTATTCATGATGCGTAAATTATTTCTATCTGCAAACTGTACTAATAGCTCTCCCCTGCTATTCCTAGAACCTATCTCATAGTCGCGTACTGCCTGGTCGCCAGCCTGCTTCTTGCCCACTTTCGCATTGAAGTCGCCCAACAGTACTGTGTACTGTGTTTTTACTTTGTTCATTGCTGATTCCACGTCTTCATAGAAGGTTTCAACAGTCTGGTCATCATGACTAGATGTAGGCGTGTAGGCCTGCACCTCTTATTAAGCCTAATTACCATTGCTGCCACCCTTTCGTTAATACTATAGAACTCCTCTATGTTGCCAGCTATATTCTGATTAATGACGAATCCCACATCTAGTTCTCGTCTATCCGCTAATCCATGATAGCGCAGTACGTGCCCGTCCTTTCGTACTTTATATGCCTCACCTGTCCTCCTAACTTCATTAAGCCCTATGACATCCCATTTAAAGGGACACTGAGGAGAAATTAAGTTGGCTTGTATCGATAGAATACCAGCTCCTGATCACAAAAACGCCACTCTTACTGAAAACAAAGCTCTTGTAAGGTAGAAAATAGCAACAACCGAAATACAGGTATCGCCACCACAGGCCTATCTCGCAAGTACAAGCGTGGCAACGTCATAGGACAAGACACGCCACCTTGGAGGAATTTTCCTTCCTACATGGTGCGCGAATCTCTGAGGCTGACAAAGGAAGGTTGGACGGTTCAATATTGAAGTAAGTTTTGTTTTGACTCCGATAGTGCACTTTTATCACACAAGGAAGACAGACAAAAGACAAGCTGAATGTTGGAAGCAAAGAAAACCGATGCTTGGCGGCACCACAGGCATCCAGGAGAGTTTCGATTTGTTATGGCGCTTTGCGTCTGTGAGCGTTGCGTGTCCCCTGGTTTTGTTTTTGACGCGCCTCGATATACAAACGCCGAACAGCAGAGGAACTCCAAGTGCCGCTTCAAGTGCTAATTAACCTTTTAAGGTCAGATGATCGCCACGGTCGATGAAAAACTATGATGGCGCGATGATCGGTGATCGTATGACGATCGGAAGGCAGTTCGCAGCATAAAGAGCACTTGTGTCTTCGCACGCTCGCCCGGCGAAACATCCCCGGCTCTGCCAGTCAACTTCAAACTACTTAACAGAAATCGTTTATTAAGGACGGAAGACAAGTTACAAGGCAGTTAAAGATTTTTGATGGCCTAGTTGTGTTAGGCCAGGATATACGTAGCGAAAGCGTGGAGACTTCTGCATCGGAAGAGTGCATTCACTAGAAGCGCCTTTATTGCTAGTCAACCTCGAACCGTTGTGGCGGAGTGGTAGCGTCTCCGCCTTCAGTGAGTGGGCGGGGGGTTTCAGTGGCTCCCATAGATGCCGCTACCGAATACGTTGGTTAGCGGTTAAGCGCAGGTTCTGTTAAGGCGCGTTTATACACCGGTGTAGTGCGCGCGCGCACGCTGCACGGCGACGTCACGTCGGCCAAAACGAGACCCTCTTTACTCCAACTGCGCATGACCGCCGAGGCGTTCAGCGGCTTCGGTGCACACTGACCGCACTGTCGGGAGTGCTTTGAGCATGTCTCTATTTCGCGCCGAGTGCGCCAGCCGCCGCCGGCCCAGCCAGACTGGTTCGGCTCCCCGGCGAGGTGCGCGTTGTGACATAATTCAATAGCTTCGGCAGTTGGGCGGAGCTGTTCTTTTCGAGCTCTCGGCTAATTTAATCCATTCACAGTACACATCTGAAGGCACATGCAAGTGGGCGAGAGAGGCCGATCCAGTGGACCCGTTGGATCTAGCGGAAGCCATTGAAGCGTCGGGCGCCGGCTTTAGTTTCAAGCCTCCAACTTTAAAACGTGACCGCCTTTGAGCACCCACCCGTTTTGTGTGGCAAAAAAAATAAATAACTTGGCCTTTCCGCGCCGTTCAAGGAATCGCAATCCGTTTGCCCCAAAGCCCCGGCCAGCTTCCGATGGGTGCAACGCGCCGACCTTGTCTTGGCCCCTTGCGACTCCCCGCACTGGGGTTATGATATTTAGCTAGCAACGGCTGCTCACTGAGGAAGGGGGAAACGAGCCGCCGGCGCCTAACCTAACCGTGCTCCCTCAAAAGCATCGCACGCTCTGTGGGGCTGAGGTCGCTGAAATGCAGGCCGGAGTTTTTGCGAGAACTACGTCGTCGTGTTCGGGAACGGGATCTATTGTAACGCTGGCAAGACGCCGGTGCAAACGTAAACGAAGCGACGGCAGCGACCCCCGATAGATGCATTCAGCGTGCGGCGGCGGTAGCTTTCATTTTGGCCGCTGCTAGACCGCACCGCTAGCCGCCAGAAATCACGGGGTCTGCGTTTACGTCACGTTTCATGTCACTCCGTCCTGCGACGTCAGAAGAGTTCTCCGTGATGTCATAAGAGTTCTCAAGTTTGAATCAGAGCGGCGGGAAAAAGTTTCTCAACTTCGAATCCAAATTTATTTGAAATAAATGCATCTTTCGCTCCCGAACAAGCAGCAACAAAGCCATGAAATGCCGAACTATCAGATTTTGCTAACAAAAAAAATCTGATAGAGTTCTCCTCAGTGTCCCTTTAATGCCTGCTAGTTCAACAGCACTGCTAGGCTAGCCTCACTACATAAGGTTCTAGCGTTAAACGTTGCCAGGTTCAGATTCCAATGGCGGCCTGTCCGGAGCCATTTTTAGCACCCTTCATTGCGTCACAGGTCTGACCGCCGCATTGGTCATTTGCTTTGCAGCCGCTGGGGACTGAGGGCCGAGGGTTAATTGGTTTGTTCATGGAAGGTTGTAGCCAAGTACTGCATCAGGGTGGCCAAATCCTGTTCTGGTGAGGGAGTGCGTTGTCGATTCTGGTCACCGAGATCAGGCCACACCCCAGGCCTACTTAGGCAATTCCATCGACATGCGGAGTTTTTTTTTTTCAAACCCGGCTGAGAATTGCGCGGCACCGGGATTCGAGCCACGGTCCTCTTGCGTGCAAGGTGGACGCTGTACCTCTACGCCATCACTGCCTCTTCGCTGCCTGTTGGCAGCGCATAACTGGAGACCGCATATAGTGCGGTTTTTGGAAAGCCTGGCGGCCCGCGTACTGGTGCGGGCCCGTGGGTACTGGTGGGCGCAACGAGCGTGCTTCCCAGATTACGTAAGAAGGGGGCAACAGGCGGGGTGAGGGCGCGTTGTCAGCGTGGTTCAAGGCAAGGCAGAAGGCAGGAGAGGATTAAAAAAAATAGAAGTCGCAAAGCAGGCGTTTTTCCTCTCATTCTCCGATGCACCTTCATCGGGCACACTGATTGGACAAAACTTGAAAGCACGGGATGTCACAGCCAGACTGGAGCATGCTGGAGCGGTGGCGGCGGTGAGCGCAAGGCATGACGCTGCAATTGCTGCTCGTATAACGCGCGTGTGCGGCAGCATCTTGTCACGCCTGAGCCCATGAGCGAGATATGTGTCGTTGCGTGTAGCGAAAAGTCGACTGCATAGGCAAGTCAGCTGACAACGTCAACAAGTCTACCAACCTCGGCTGTCTTCAGTTCTGATGGCGTCTGCTCCTCCAAAAGCCAGGAAACGGCTAGCTCTTGAAACCAAGCAGAGAATTGTGAGGGACGTCGAGAGCGGTTTGAAAAAGGCTACGGTGGCAAAAAAGTTTGGTGTCGCCGACGCTACTATGTCCGCCATTTGGAAGAACAGCGACAAGTTGCGACAACAGCTACAGGAGGAATCCGTGTCGTTTGCAAGGAAGCGGATTCGGGCATCATAGTATGAAGATGTTGCCGCTTTGTTTGAACGATTTCACGAGGTCCGGGCCCAGAGTGTTCCTGGGAGTGGCTCGATATTGCAAGCCAAGGCCAGGTGCCTTGCAAACATTTTGGGGCATGATGATTTCAACCCATTGAACAGTTAGATTCAGCGTTTCAAGGATCGGCACGAGATAAACTTGTCGTCGTCGTCGCCAACCCTGACGGCGTTGTGTGTGAAGTAGCTGCCACTGATGAAGCCATTGTGGCAGCGGTGCGCGGTCACGATGAGCCTCTATCCGAGGATGAGCCCAACGAACTGAGTGAAAGTGCAGCTGAGGTTTCTTGCAAAGATGCGCTCGACTGTTGCAATAAACGGCGCCTCTACTGTGCTCAGAGAAACCTCAGCGAGCAAGCGCTGAAGTGCCTCACTGTTTTTGAATATGAAGCCATTAGCAATGCTAAAATGCATTAGCAAGACTAAAATATTGCCGTTCTTTCATTCACTACGACGCTTCGACAAAAAGATCAAATAAACTTCTTTGTTGCCAGTGATTGCAGTGTTGTGCATCTGATGCGTTGTCAGGTGCACTTTGAAAGGTAGGCTGGCCATTCGGAAAACGCGAATGCATGGAAAAGCTATGCTTTGGTCACAGTGGAGTACCACTTGTAATGCGGATTTTCCCGACTCCCGTGTTATGCGTTATAAGTGGTCTATGCTGTATTGCTCCACTAGCTTACACGCCTCTGCAGACTGGGAAGCACCATTTCCTCACCGTCTTCTAGCTAAGCACTGTTTCTTCACTATCATCACCTGCTTAGAACAGTTAGTTGGTTAATTAGGTTAATCAAATGCTTCTAGGGCATTGACACGAAACCACGAAGGGGCGTCACAAAAAGGTATGTTTTGGGTACCGCGACAATTGCGCAGCAGTTGTGTCACTACCGTCAATCCACACATCACATGATGCCCCGCCCTCGCATTCAATGCAGCTTGACAACTATGTGACAAACCAACGATAACATGTCAATCTAGTTCTTAGAAGTAAATTTCCACTTCCGTTTTTGTCTGCTGGCTGCCTTATTTAACTTTAGTTACTTTTTTAATGAGGGTAGCAATTTTTTCCTCAAGCACAGCTCCATGTACTACCATTTGCACGTTAATTAGGGGTAAATAAATTGTTCAGGATAACAATAATACAGAGGTAGACTTTAAGTGACTTTTGACCACACAGAGTTGCTGCATTAAGTCACCGAAAAAAGTCAATATTTCATTTGTCGAAAACAATATTCGCCGAAAAAAAGCGTAAGTAGCATCCTGAAATACAAACCGAAAAAGTATGTCAAATTTTCAAAAAATAAAAGCCCCTAGGCATAACTGGTTGTAGTTGAAGCGTTTAATGTGACTGGTGGGAGCTCCATGTGCTCGCAAAGGCATCACTAGGGCCAGCGGAACCCAGTGCGGTATCCTGGCTCATCACTTCTCACTCCCCCACCATTCTCTTGGACCTGCGCCTCTCAGTGCTGCACTCAGTACCTGCCGCACCGCAGTAGTGAGGCTTCATTATCTCTGATCTGATCCTGGACAAAATTGTAAAGATTCCATGACGAAGCTAATGCAGTACACTTGCGTGCAGTACATGCAATCTACTGCTTACACGGTGCCTACACGCGGGAGCAGTGCAGAAGGTAAAGAGCCAGTTACTCAAACGAAGCACGCCACATTGGCCAGCAAGGCATACCATGTGACTAGTATTCAAACTTCTCCAATCGCTGCCATTAGTTGATCCCTGACCATGTGCAGTAGTTCAGCTTTCAACACTGCCCCTGTCTCATGCCCACCACGCTTCTGCTTCCATGTCATCATTTTGCGCAGTCGACACACACGCACACACACATGTACATACTATTCACCTTTTAGCCGCTCGGCATGCCCTTGGACGGCGGTTAACATGAATTTGAGTTTACGGTTTTTATTGCTTCTTGGCGGGGGGTCGCCAAATTCTTTCTGAGGTGGGGTCACGTGGTCTGCGAGAAAGCTCCTTGGTCTCCGCAGTGGCGGGAAGTGTGAGTTTTCCAACCGCGGTGCATCCGAACATTATTTTACGACCAAGGCAGTTCTTGAAACCTAAACCCATCATCGACACTGTGGCACCAGTATTCACTGAGGCCATAATGCAAACACCGTCCCCTAACACTTCCAAGTGGTTCTTTAGCATAACGACGGGCAGAGTAATTGGCAGTATCGATGTCCTGGCGACCGCACCTCCATCGGCCGCACCAGCTAGTTTCCTGGTGGTGGTGAAGGACGGCAGGGAGAAGGCGATCGGCGGGAGCACTGAGCGGAGGAGTCAGGCTCTGGTCAGAGGCAGGAGAGTCGTTCCGGAGTGGTGTGTAGCGATAGAAGCCCTGAGGAGATGTGAAGGTCGGGTCACGAACGTCCGCGTTGATACTAGGCCGACGATTGGGCCATTGGCACTGGTAACGTAAAGTCTGGCCTCAGCGGTGGCAGAATCGGAATATGTGTCCGAGTATACCACAATGGTTACACACTGGTGGGTCGCGAGCACGCTTGGGATAATAGTCGTCGTAGACAGGGTCGATGTGAAGAGCTTATGGCACCTCGTTCGCTATAACCGAGTGGTGCGACCACGGTTTTTTGTTGTGTCTGAGATGCAGTGCCATTGCTCTAAAACATATTTTGATGGTAGTGCTACCCTTGTTCGTAATAAGCGAGCTCTGGTTGTAATTGGAACCGTGGTTGTAATTGCAACCGTGGTGGTTGTAATTGCAAGTGGACTTTGCTGTACTTCCAAACATTATTGGTGTTGTGTGAGGGCCTAATTTAAAAGTAGCTGAATGTTCACTTTGTTTATGCTTGGTAGTGTCATACATCATGTTAGCATGCGTAATGTTAGCATGCATAATGCTAGCATGCAACATGAAAAAATCTGCCAGTCACTGTTGCCATAGGTACTCAAGTAAGGGCTACACTTTTTCTTTGCACTTTTGACAGGGTGCAGGTCTTATGCGGGACAGTCATTTACGTTCAATTTTTCTGACTACAGCGGAGCCTCAATCACCCGCTTTTATATGGTGACACCTATTTTTATGACGAATTTCAATGCATTATGCATTGAAAGTACATATGATATGATGTGTACCTGACGATTGGCACGAATTAACTGCCCCGAGTAGAACAGGTTGCTAGGTCACTGTTCAATTCTTTGTGTGCTTTTTCTTGTAAGTTGTTTTTTTTATGTTGGTTTATGAATAAACCATTACTACAGTATAATGAATGGGACGTAGAAGAAGGACACAGGCAGGGACACAACACAGCGCTGTGTTGTGTCCCTGCCTGTGGCCTTCTATGTCCCGTTCATTGTGCTGTAGTCATGGAATATCGAAACCAACTTGCCCAACAACTTACCTTATGAATAAAACTGCAAATAAAGAGGAAAAGAACTGATGTGGAAACTTTTTCACAAGAAATTGTTGGTTTCAAAAATTATTTGGCAGTGGAATGAACGAACTTATGCAGTTAATACAGTTAGGAAGATAATTAAGTGATAGCTTATGAATCTTCTCGTAGATTTCTGGGTACCTCCTGATAATAATTGAAAGTGTAGTCAATTGTTTCTGAATTAATCTAATGAACTGGGCATGACATTTTTTGCAATATTTGTGTAGTATCACAAAGATCAGTTCTTAGGTTTAGGAAGTGGACAATAAAAACCTCCATTTGTAGTACTGAGGTCGAACCGTGCAGACATAAAAAATGACATGATTTATTTTTGGAATTCTTTGTAGTATTTAACATGTTGCAGGTTTTGTGCTGAAGTTTTTGTTTCATTAATTTTAATAGATATCTTTAAAACATTCCATAGTTAAACTGCAGTTGTTTGGCAGTTTTGATTGTTGCTTTTATTGTGCTGTAATTTTACCTGTTGATCACATTTCTTGGCCTTTTGTATTGAAAGGTTGTACTTAGTAAGTCATTCTGAATGATATTTTAGTACAGTGTGCTGTCTTATGCTTTCAACTGCAAGTAATAAGCTGTTGGTAATGGCAAATGAATAACGTGTCAGATAGACTTGCAGCATGTGTGTGGTTCATGTGCAAACACTGTTGTCATTGTGCAGTACTTCCAGTGGAAGCAGTAGTTGTAGATGCAAAAAAACACCGGTCATTTCTTGGGCCTTATATAACCTGCGGTGTGAAGCCTATGGCTGGAGTGTATGTTGTGCTTTGTGGTAGGGTGGTATGCTTTGCTGTCCAGGTGCAAACAAATGGAATGAAGTAGAGCGCTTGCTTCATTCTGTTTGCTACTAGGTTTCTTAGTTTATGGCACAGCTGTGAGTGCCATGCTTTTCAAAGTGTGCTTTGACTCCGTCTTAAGCACTGCTTGTCATATTTAGCACAATTTATTCTCAGTAGTGTGATTTCACCGCAAGCAAAGTGCTTTATGCTGTTGACAGCTTAAAGTGGAACTAGTACACCACAGGCATTAGAAATATGCACAGCACTTGTAGAACAAACATTAATTTATCCTCTGATTTGCTACACGAGCTTGACAAAATGTTGTGATGTAATAATTTTATGTGAATCAGTTTTTTTTATGGCACTGCTTACTGTGCTCGTTTCATCATAAGTGGTGTGCAAAGGTTTGTTGTAATGCGGGTTTTTCTTTTGTGCTCAAGGTACAAGGCGGAGCAGATCCCCCGAATAGCAGCTACTTCACCTAGTGGCAACACAGTGACGCTGTATCGTTTGCTAGACCATGTGGATATCAGCTCAGGACCAATGATTGGTTCTGTGGATCATATGGGCCGTTTCAAGGTTGTTTCTGTAAGTGTTATTGCGTAAGCTTTGTTGTGATGCAACATATAAAGTAAACTCGCGATGGCATCAAAGTAGCATGTATTTAACCCTTCAGGTGCTATGTAGTAATTATGTACACTTACAATCAAAAGTTTTTGGAACATTAAATCAGTAAAAAGAATTATTTTCACCACCATCTTTGCTCACGGCCTTGAATATGCACCCTAATTCTGAGGGTGTTCGTTACGCACTGCGCTCATAATCTCTACCACTGGATGCAAAGGAATTAAATTTCTTCAGCCAAGTTGTGTTTCATAAACTTATGATGGTGGGTGTGAATAGTAAACTTGCAGCTTTTTCTGAGAGGGTTCTTGAAGCTAGCTGTGCAATTTTTTTGTTTGAGATTAGTTTAGCACTCTGCATACTGCATACAACTGGAGTCCTTTTTCACATCAGCTAGCAAGCGCAGTAAAGGTTTCTGAAAACAGTTTGGCAGCATGTCCTTCGCCTTGGTAATTTAGACAGACTTTTTCATTTGTACTAATAATATTGTGGCATGCGAAGGAATGGGATGACCTGATGACATGATGAAATATGATTTAATGGCTGTGGGTCTAGCGTGTGCGCTCCGTCCTGCACTACTGCACTTTTTGTCGTTGCCTTCTTCTTAGCACTATCATTTCATTCTGGGTTTCTAGTGTATGCGCATCTTCGAAGAAAATTTTGGTCCCATGATTTCTCCAGTCTTATTTGACAAATTGTGGTTGATGTTTATTTGCTGCATTTTCGAACAGTTGTAGTTCATTGTACAAAATTTAAAAGCAACAGCTTTAAGACTCCCATTCAATGGAAAAGGCAGCATTGGCTTTGTGTTAAGAAACCCACGTCAAGCTTGGATGCCTGGAGTAAAAATATAATTGAAAAGAGGACTTGTAATGTGAATTTAAAGGTCAGTGTATGTCTCAAACAACTTAAGTTTATAAAGTAATGGGTTTTATGCAAATAAAAATTTCTATAAATTTTAGTCTGGAATCGAACGCATGACTCTTCGGTTCCCAGGTAGGCACACTACAGATTAGGCCATACAGGCACGCTTGTATGGCTTTGGCACAAATAGTGTTTTATATGTATGTAGTGTGGTCTTTAAAATAAAGTGGTGTCTTACAAAGTGTATGCTAATGACTCTGTGTAATTAAAGCAGTTATAATTACAGAAGTAGTAATTAAATGAGTAGCAAAGTGCATGTTGGCATTTCATATCATCTTTGCTTGAAGTGGCATAGTGGCGCCGGCATGCAGCGGTCACTGGAAAACTTCTGTGACCTGATGTACACCGCTGCCCCAACAGATGGCATGAACATTATAAAGTTTTCTAAACGCTGAACCTGCGTCCAGATGGAACTTTGCACAACCAGCCAGCATCAGCTAAGCAATCTAACCCAGCTGAGCACCGTTTCGGACATTGATTGGCGCGTCACTGGGTTTTTTTCTTTCCCCATTTTTTTTTTTTCTCGCTGCTTCGGTGCCGCTGAGCTGTCTCCTTGGCTTCCTTCTTCGTGGTTCCATTTTTCCAGTGCGCTGAAACTGTGTGCTCATCATATGCCATTCTCTGATTATGCGGTGAAGCCTCCTCACACACAATAGTGCCACTTATGAGGTGTGTGACGCGGTAGCGGTGGTGCTCCATCGAGCCGCACCATGGGGAATGCGGGAGGCCCTTACGATTTTGGAGCAGCTCTGCTTTGATGCTGCCGTCAGTATGTATGCATTAAAGCATTGATGGAAACGTGAAAACGACTCATTGCTGTGCTGTTCTCATCTCAAAATTGGGCAACTATTACCTAATATTTCATCAAATAAATTTAGCATGATGCAGGCAGTTTTTTGGGGGCATTTGATAATTCAGATATTTTTTCCGGTCCCTTCAAGTTCGATTTAACGAGCTTTTGCTGTATGTAGTGTCAAGCACAACATTACTCTGCTGTTGTGTACGGGCTATATTAACTGAAAATAGTTTTGTTGAGATATGGCTGTTTAATTGCTGTTATTTTTTTTCCCAGGTTCATGCCATGGACACATCTGTTGGGCTGCTGTATAGATTTCAAGGCTTGGCCATACCAAGTTCATTTTCTGTAAGAATTCTGGCCTTTACTTCCTAAGGCTTGGCTTTTTTCTTCATTTTTTATATCTGCCAAATTTACTGTGTCTTTATCTTCACTTGTTTTCAGATCAGTGAATTTGCATACACCGTCTGCTGTGAGCGTGCACAAAGGATGGTAAGTCATGTGAACCAAATATAAGATACGTACTTCTGGTTGGCCTATTATCAGACATTCAAGCCCTGCTCTTGTTGTGAGGCTAGGAGTATAGCATTTCTGCCAAAGGAAGTATTAAAGTAGCTAAATAAAAGCGTTGTGGGGCTTGATGATTTGTGGAACCTGTTGTCTAATTTTCCCGGTGCTATTTGTGATGGGGCATTTGTAGGCGAATTTGTCTCCGCAGACGACGTTGAGACTGCGGGAAAGCTTGCGGACAAAGACATCATTGCCAGGTTCGCGGATAACCAGGACACCACTGATGTGAAGTGTGACGAAAACTTGAGAGAACCTGTGCCCACGTGTTTCAGTGTGCTCTTTGCGCTCAGCATGGTTTGTCGCTATTGTGCATCGATAGAAGGTTGCACTCTCGGCTGCTTGTGGAGTCCATCGATACCATTGAAATATGTGTTCTCTCCGAGGCAATGAAGATATGGAAACGTAATAAATTTCACTGTTTCGCTTGGTAATCTGCACGCGCTGTTTGTATGTTGTTAAATTTACTGCTATTTTTATATCGAATTTCACATTATATTGAACTTGCAGGCGTTCTTTTGCGAGTTCAGATATGCGCGTTCGACTGTAGAAGGCATGTAGGAGTTCGTTATCTAGGTCATCTCAAATTATAGGCTCCGCAGAACCGCGGGGTTTCTTGGAGTTCCCCAAGCACCTAAATCCATGCATGCCTCGTCCCCCATCTTTCCTTTAGCCACTTTATTGTGGGACTGTTCACACTGTAATTATTGATTGTAGACTGTTTCACTGTATAGCCAGTCATTAATTGAATTTGGGCATTTTTTGAGGTGCGTGTGTCAGCATGCTCCTTTTTGCATGCTTGTCAGGATGGAAGAGATTGCAGCTGAGACACAAGGAAGTTCCCAGCGTCTTTTGAAAGCCGTTGGGGTTCTCTGGGGCTATAAAGATTGAGAACATCTGTCCTGGGTGCCTCTGAAGCTTTCTTGTATTTCTTCTGTGGATCCTAAGGTTGTGCAGTACTGTTAAGGAGACATACAGGGCAGGCAGCCAGGGCAACATACTCATTTTGTTACTGTACTCATTGTTCTCTTAATTTCTTTTCTCCTGTAGAACTTTACTGGTCTTCCACAAACTGAATCTGAGACAGGTGAGGAGCCAACTGAAGACAATGTGCACTTTGAAGACATGAGCGCTGAAGATGAGCATGTGAAAAGTGAGACCACAAGTAATAGTGTCACAGCTGCCACCAAAGACTCTGCGACAGCAACATCACAGCGTACTTCTGCGTAAAGAATGTGGAAAAATTTTAGTTACTTTGTTACGTGAGAATAATACCACTGGACGCAAGTCTGATGCCTCTGTGGACTTGGTAGAACATACTGTGCTGCATCTTGAAGATCGTAGTGCATTTTCTTAGATGGCTGCTGCTGCAACTCTCTGTCTGTCTTCATAGCCTGATGGATTAGTAAAAGCTGCTATTATTAGTTGGCATGCATATCTCTGGAGTTAACTAGCCAAGATAAAAGTTTCATGTTTTTATCAATAAATGCCAAATTTCAGTGTTATAAAAAACATCAAAAGTATCTTCTTTACGTCCTGTTTTACATCGTGGCTTGTTCTGTTTCTTTGGGATAAAATACTTTTATCTTATCACCCACATAGTTTTACGACTACAGTCAAGCCCATGCTGTGAACAAAAAAATGCTTGTCTCTTGCACTTCGTCGCTGAAATCTAGCTCTAGACTCGTTACAAAGTGGCGTACTTCGAAATTCTGCTGTGTTCCCAGCTATTTTGGTATCGCAGGGAATGAGCATGCAGATTATATAGAAAAAAGAGCAGCACAAGACCAGACGAAACCACCTGAAATGATATTGCATGAGCAGTGGCAGCAGGGCTGGAATGAGAAAGATGACTCTTTACAAAGTCCACTTTGTTAAGCTCATTTTAAAGGACTGAGAAGAGGTGCAGTTCTGAAAACTGCTTTTATAAAACTTGACTCCCCAGTCTGTGATTCAGGCTCGTGCATGCTTGGGCCCGAGAAGGGCCTGCAGTATGTGTAAATAAAAAACCAACTTCGTGCATCTCCAGAAGTTGAATGTCCGCCTTGTAGTGGCGCATTATTTGTAATTCACATACTTATACCATGTCTTTTCTTTGTGAACAGCAAAGACGAAAGCATTTTGAAGAGTTGCAAAAACTACATATCGTTTCACCCTAATTGGATGAGGAACCTTGAGAGCCTCTTGACAGGGTATTTTTAAGTTACGTAAAAGTCCACTCAATTTAGGTACATATAATGATGCATGCTGCCTAATCACCGTATGTAGGTAACACTGCGCAAAGTATTTGCATGCCAGGGGCATCAGTGCTATTTCATTTCAAGTGCACAGGATAAATCTTCTTTCATGAACATAATGGCATGTCATTTTTTCACTGCAATATTTAGTCCCATAGAATATTAGCCATTATAGTGCTAAATCTTCATTGCAATGAGCACAAAACTGCAGCATTGGTCTAGTGGTTTCGCACCCGGTGCGGGAGGTGCAAGGTTCAATACCCAGTGCCGCCGGGTACCCAGCGGGGATACAATAGGTAGAGGCCTTTTCCTGGCATGGTGCGCGGCTTATCTGGGATGAAATGCTTGACAAATGGGTCTTTGACCCCACCTTGTGTAGACGAAAATGCCTTGTGTCATAGTGCTCTTTGGCCAAAGCGACCCTTGCGCTATAAAAATTTGTCGGCGGCGGCGTCATGCATTGAATACATCATACTGGCTCCTTTGGCCTTTTGTTGCTTTGGTGCCAATAGACTACCCGATTAATTATCACCTACATGCTTAGATTGGTGACTACTATTACTTTTTGCTTAATTATTGTGAAAGTTCACTAACCTCCCTCTGCCTCTGTGTGTGCGACGGAACATATCTCCCACCACACTTTTTCCTTCATTTTGGATCTTCGGTACGGAAATCCTACCTATTCTCTTGTGCTGCTCTTAAAGGGGCTCTGAAACACCTTCCGAGGAAAGCGCATCAACTCGCTCAATCACTGCATTGTGTTGTCATGAAAACCTGAGCCAAATAGTACACTTCTACAAGCAGCAGAGGACCCACAACCACACGCGAAAGTTGGCGAACCCTTTCCGGCGTCTTTTTCATACTCGCACCCTCTTCCTTCGCTCGCATCTACGTATACATGTTGAGAGGTGGCTACTGGTTGTATTCTTTCAGACGTCAAGCAGCTACCGTGGCCGCGGCCAATAAGCTGCATAGCTCCGGCGGGTCGGGAAGCTCTCCCCTGGAGGAGGGGCCAGCGGAGGAACGCCAACCTTCCAGCGTGCAAAAAGTGACGAGAGGAGAGGGAAAAGCACGAAGATGCGGGAATTCGAATTTTTACTACAGATAACTCAGCTTCTACAAAGCGCATTAGAAAATTTCTTGCTGGACAGTATTTGTGAAGAGGCGTGCTTCAACATCCCAGCCATACTGGAGCTTTATTAGAGCCCCTTTCAGAGCCCCTTTAAGGAAAGCTCCTGACAGAATTCTGAGGGTTAACCATTTGGTGCATATATAGCAGGTAATTGATGTGTCATATAGAATAGTGACAATCCCTTGGTCTTCAATTTTGAGTTGACATGTGAGGAAATAGATTATTCATATGTGTGTGCTTGTATAAGCTCATAGTTTTTCTCATGGTGCCTCTCCAGGTGCTCCTTTGCACATACATACAATTTTTTGTTCAGTGCTTGAAAGCGAGTGCACTTGAGTATGGTGAAAAGCTGTGACCATATGAGCAGCCCCTACCATCGACACAAAGCACTGACTTCATTTTTCGCACATTGCACAAGGCATTTGCATGGAGTGCTTGGCACCACCACATGCTGGCAGCATTACTGTTCTTCATTCCATGGTTGTTGCATTTCAATGGAGGCAAAATGCGAGAGGCCCGTGTATTGTACGATTACAGTGGACATTAAAGAACCCTTGGTGGTTGAAGTTATCTGGAGCCCTCCAACTACGGCGTTCCTCATAGCCCAAGTTGCTTTGGGACGTTAAACCCCATAAACCAACTATAAACCATCATCATCTTTCATTGACCACTTCATCAATTCTGCTACAGTGTTTGCATAGCAGCAGTAGCGTTTACGTTCGAGCATGGTTCATGTGCATTGTGTCCACACTCCTGCTCTTATTCTGGTGATGTGAGGTGGGTTTATTTGCACCTATGGTTCAAGGAACGGCTTAGTCTGTCTGTAAATTTCTGTGCATAGCACCGTGACTTGTGTGAATGCTCCTTTTTCTTATTGGTGCACCTAGCCTAAACCCGCCGTCTGCTGTACTCGGTGCACCGTCTGTGATGATTCAATGGACCATTTACAACTTTGGCATTCAAATCGTGTTTATGGCATGGGAATGTGAATGTAAAATTAGGAAACAGTGATGGCTGATGAATAGATTTCCTGTTGCAAGTGTCACTTTGCCTCTTTTTTTTTTTTGGTACAAAATGGGATGTGTAAGAACTGGTTAGAATTGTGCAATTACAGTGATCAGACATGCTTTTCCTGCTTCCAAAATATGTAACTGTGGTCAAAATTTGTTTAGCTTGTTTGAAAACTTCATCTTTAAACAGAAATAGCTCTAATACTGCCTTATTCTCAAAATGCCAACTGACATTCAAATTGAGCAGTTAAGAGTAATTTGTGTTGTGTCAGCTGATAGAGTCTGCAAATCTATCTAAGGCCACCTTTTCCAGTGATGCACTAGACTGTTGTTTGCAAGTATTAGTATCAGGCTTTAAAAATATTCACTCGAGGCATAGAACAATGTGGTATTCTGTTGGCTTTCTAGTTCCTTTATTGAAACAAGTGGCTTTGAAGCAACTCTGAAACAGCCACTTTCTTGGTAGCTGCCATCTTTTTGGAGTGTTTCATTTTTTCTGCATTAGTAGTAATTAGGAGCATGCTAGAAGACAGAGGACCAAATCTTGTGCAGCTTGTGCAGCATTTCCAGTGTTTGGCCAGTCGCACATTATTGTGTAGTATTTTAAGGACAATAGTCTGAACTTGGTAACCTATTTCAAATCACCTGATGTGATGACTTAGTGGGAAGAATGAGCAAATACAGTGATAAAAACTAGGTATGGCTGGAGACCTTGCTGGGAATGAGCAATGGCAGGTGAGGTTAGTGAAATGCAAAAGTAGGAAGGAGTTTCAATGAAAACATGAAAATTTGCACTGGTTTCTTAAAGGCCCCTTCGTAGCAGAACAAAAAAAAAAAAGGCTGGAGTGTGGAGGAACAAGCATGAAGAGCAGCTGTGGTGAGGGTGAGAGGGAATGTGGACTTGGTGTAAAATGATGCTGCACAATGATTCTGTCAAAGGCTCATGATCCTTTTGAATTGTTGGGAGTATCTGTGATATCATGGCTTTGTAGCAAGGCAATAGTCCTTCAGTAGAAAGGTTTTGGACTTGGGTGAGGCTAAGTGGATGCATGGAAAGAAGTGTTAGAGAGGGCATGAAGGAGTAAGTAGCAGTGGGTGAGGTGGATTGAATGCAGAGGTAGTGCAAGATAGTAATAAAGATGGCTCTTTCAATTGATGCGAGGACCTCATAATAAAGGGGTGGGGGGGTGGGGAATTAGTCCAGAGAGCAGTAGAAGGAGGGGGAGAGGGAGTGTGCACTTTGTAGAGAACAGATGCTGCACAGGAATGAGGTCAAATTCTGCCAGTGCATATGTGCTTGCCGCGTGCGTTTTGTGTCATGGAAAAGACAGTGGTGCATGCAGCTGCCACACGTTTGATAGGCAAAGATGGCGGCACGGCACTACCATTCGTGCATTTCATTGTGAAGTGAGTACTGCGGGTGTATATTCTTTGTGTACGCCACATAAGTTAAGGAGCGTACAGTGGTGAAGCTAGCAAAATGCCCCTAAACGAAGGCGGGATGAAGTGGACGATTCCTGGTGAGCTCGCCATAGCTCCCCCCTTTCTTGAGGAGAAAGTTGCATGCGCGGCAGTGCAACGAGCCTGAAAAAAATGCCAAACTGAGAAATGGCCCATGGAACTGCAGTGTTAGGTCATCACTAAGGCCCCTAGTTTCCCACAATTCTGCAAAAAGTCACGGATTTAAGCACTTTTCGTGGAAGTTTGCGTTGGCAGCCAAATTATCATCTTTTGATACAGTTGTTGTTGCAGACGACAAAACTATGATAAAATGACTAAGTTACCTTATTTGCATGGACACAGCTCGTGGGGGAGTTTTGAGACCTCAGGAGAATATTAAAAAATATTCTTACAATTATAGTGAAATCCGAAACAGGTCAGCCAACTGTAGCTAAAGGAAGATCCACTGCAGGCCAGGATCCACTGTGGCAAAGTGCAAGTACCTTGCTACAGACCAAAGGGGAAAGAAGCTGGAGACTTCAGAATTCAGCCGCTAAACATGAGTTCGAGGGCTTGACCCTAGCCATCACGGCTGCATTTCGATTGAGGCGAAATGTAGAAAAACCTGAGTGCTAAAATTTCGGTGCACGTTAAAAGAACCCCTGGTAACCATAGTTAATCCAGAGCCCTCCACTATGATGCACCTCGGAGCGCCAGTGTTGATTTGGCATTAATGAGTATTGTAAACACCGTTAACCAACACATTCCATGAGGATAAAGGAAACATGATAAAGCACAACAAAGCCATGCTCTGGCTTGATGTGAATACAAGTGCGGAGCTTCAGTGAAAATTAGGAAATGATTTTGGACAATGTTCATTGTTTGTAGTGGGAACTGGTTTAGGTGGGTCATACACATGGTGTCCCCTGGCTACTCTTGTCAATGAGCTCATCCGGATGAATAGGCAAAAGCGAAGTCCCAAACTGCATTAGATAATGTCAGTCACTGAAATAAGCAGAAAACAACTGCACAACCTTTGTGAAAGAGACTGTCACCTGCTGTCCTCTTCTGCAGCTTTTGTGAGTGCTCTGTAATTTTTTCAGAATTTGTTTTGATGGTGTGCTTGAGCATGCCGTCCACTCATCCACTCCATATATAAAGGGGGGGGGGATGAGAGTATGTGCAGGTTAGTGACAAAAGTGGTTAGTAGCAGGCTTACTTGCAATTATGCATATTTCTCAGTCAGATGGTCTGGCAGTGTACACAAATGTATATGCAGTCAAGGAAAAGATACAATCTGCAAATGGTAGAAAATTTATTTGAAGAACTTGTATCATGGTGACGATCAGTGCAAGGTATATGTCTGTGAGCACCCTGGGAGAAGGCTGTAATCAGTGTGCTAGGAGAACAAGTTGGTGGGCACGGAGGTGCACAGTTGTCAATGAAGTGCAAGGTTGCTAACACTATAGAGGTAGCTCTGTCTTGCTCTGCACATTTTCCGTGGTCGGCTGCCTGCCTTGTTCAGCAGGTGTGGGTGGGACTGGGGTGAAGGTGCAAAATTTACTGTATGAGTTTCCTAGCGAACAGGCTTATGCATGGGGTGACTACCATTGCTAGATGAATATTACGGAATGCAGTAGCCTACCAGGCCTGAAGGCATGCAGATTGCATGCGATTTAATATTGCAGTCAAATTCGTGCTCACTGAGCTGGTGTGCTACGGGGTGTCTAGCAGTGCAAGTGATCATAGCGTGGAACTGTTAAATCATGCTTTTCATGAGTACTTGTTTATAGTATAATGCTTCTATCTGGTCTTGCTTTTACTTCAACTTTTTGCTTCATGGTGTAAGCATTGGCTGTGCAGTGCCGAATCACATCTGCATACAAGCCTTCCCAGCTTGTTTACATCCAGAGTGCATTTGCGTACCTATGGCCTGGTTATGCGCAGTTGTCTTGCAGCATGCATTCTAAATGAAATGTGCAGTTGCACCAAGAAAGAGATAAAAAGTCTTTATGGACTACAGAAAGTAAAGCACCACTAGATGAACATATGTTTGCATCAGCCACCTTAACAAAATATGAAGCAAGCAGGGCATGGTGCTCAAGTCACATTTTGAAGAGTGCATTTGCTAAAAGCTACTTGGGCATCCTTTTATTGTTCTACACTGTCTCCAGGAGGGTTTTGGCTAGCATTTCTGGGCCAGTTCAGCCATAGTTATGCACCATTCACCTTCGCCAGTGCAATGCAGAAGCAGGAACTATTGTTGGGCATATTGTGAATGAACAGCATCCTACTATCATGAACTGCTGCTGGAAGAGCTGCAAAATTTATATGGTTTGACTGAATGTTTTGGTTCAGTTTGTTTGAATATCAGACTGAATAAGTTGCACTTTTCATAATAATTATTATGGAACATGGTACCAGCACAAGAGATGAGGACGAAGGGAGAAGACAACACGAACAAAAAAAATTGGCGTTCGTGTTGTCTTCTCCCTTCGTCCTCGTCTCTTGCGCTGGTACCATGTTCCATAATAATGCAAACCACCAACTAGCCCAGCTGTCTACCCTTAGTTTCATAAGAAGTTTATCAACCCACAGTCTTCAGAAAAATGATATGCAAGAATTTCATTTTACTCCCTGCAACCACCCTTTACTTTTTGCTCATACTGAGGGTTTGTTGAAAAGCCTGCCGCTAATCTATAATGTGATGCAATTTAAAAATTTTTGGCCAATTTTATGAATGCTGTTTGTTACAAAAATGGATGCAAATAAATACATGTACTAAAGTTGCAGCCAAGGCAGTTGTACAGTTGTGGGCAAGAGTAAGAGACCCCTCGTCCAAATTCTGACCCGTGCAACTCTGCTTGGAGGTACCGCCTGACCAAGCACTTCTGGTGTCAAGACCAGCCCACTGCGCCGGTCTCAACACCAGAAATGTTTGGTCAGGTGCCCCACGCAGAGTGGTACAGGTCGGAACTTGGACGGGTGCATCTCTTACTTTTGCCCACAATAGTACATTGAAGTCCACATGTAACCTCGCATTTAACAGCACAACCAGGAGTCATATAGGTAAACCATGCTCAGCATTTGTAGGATTTTGTTTGTATCTAAAGTTGCATCCATGCAGAAAGTCCATACTGTAGCCTGAATAATTATGGATAAAAAGTATGAATGACTGCGGAAATAATGGCCTTAAAGGATTTTGACTGATTTAAAAGCCACTCGAGCCAGAGTGACACCACTCGCTGCTGTGCCCATTTAAGCACTGCTTACAGCTGCAGCAAGTAAAGTCACTGCACCAGATTATTCAGGAGCATTCTCACCGCCATGGATGTGAAAATTCCAACTCTGAGTGCATAGCCTACTGACGTAGGCGAAGGTGCGCATATGAGCATTGAAGTAGAAAATAAACGCGTAACCAACCACCCAATCGAGAAACCATACATAAAAATGTGCACACACTAATAAAGCACAAATCTAGCTATCCCTCCACTTGCATCTTTTTTATTTTTTCAAGGTTGATGAGAGCCTGAGAAAAAAAAAGTATGCCAGAAAATTTATTTCTGGGCCTGTGAAAGCGCACTGCGCAATGATGTTCATCGGTAGTCTCTTCATCACTGAAGTGTTGTAATTAAGTACATTAGTACTGACTCTAGCTTTGCTAGAGAACTGCTGACAAAAAGGTAGTTAGTTTCATTCATGTACAAATAAATGGGCTGCTATTGTAGACTAGCTGTGCTGAGGGTGACTTGCTATATATTGTTCACTCAAGCTTAGTAAGCTGTATGATACAAGTGCACTGAAAGAGCTTCTTGGGAGCCTGAAGGGTGTCGACTGATTATTCAAGAGTTGTTCATCGTATTATGCTGAAGCACCAAATTCTTTGCAACTTTTACAGTGTTACTAGGTGTGCGGTGCATTTTGGCACAAGGTTTGAGCTACACGAACAAAAACTGCTGCACTGTGCAGCTGCTTATATTGCCTTCATGCACGGAAGGGTAATGGAAACTTCATGTCAGGGTGCATGTGATCATTCTTGTAGGAGTGCGTGATAAGTGCTGTTTTTACTGCATATTATATACAGAAAAGTGTTCTTTAAATGAGGCATTGGTAGTTCATAATCGCACGCTTGTTTTCAGATTACTGTATTGAACGAATATAGTAAAGGGATTGTTGGTGTGGTTTGTAAATTCTGTTTAGTTTATTGTTTCACCTGCATTTAGGGGATGACGCATTAGTCTTGCACTGCAAGTACTCTATGTCTAGAAAGGAAGGTTTCTTTATTAGCTGCCTTAAAAATGGCATTTGGCTTTTGCATTGTAAAGCAGCTAAAGCTGCCGTAGAGCCTCTATGGATGAACTGTACAGAGTACAAACTTGCTGAACATGTGCGTTTAGCGTGCTAGTGAAGACACCGCTGCACGGGTATGATGGCCCCATATTGTGCTTCGGTTGGAATATTTTACAAGGCTAATAATGTACACACTATGGTTTTCACCTGCGTCGCTCATTTGTTAGGCAGAAAAACGTCCCGCCGCAGGTGTCTACTTCGACTCTCAGGTACATTGATCAACATGCTCCACCATTAGGATGTATTTGGTGTCTAGCTTGAATGTACGCATAGTAGAGACAAGCATAAAATTGAATTTTTCTGCTCCTCAGCTCGCTTCGCGATAGCTTAGTGCTCATTGTAAAAAAAAAACACTGTGAGAGGGCACTCATTGCTCACTCCGCTTTGAAATTCCGAGCTGTTTGGTATGTGGCTCACATACCACTGTACAAGTGAAAGCAAATAATTCTTGTATGTTCGGTGGACAGTTTCGCGTCTACTCTTCTCAAGACAATGGCTTCCTGTGAGGCTTTCTCTACTCTGAATTTTCATGGTTTCATATCAGCGCCCATCCGCCCTATGCTTCAAGAAGGCCGTCAAAATCGACGACGTTCGCGACACAGCTATTTGTGGAAGCGCGGGTTGCATGCGTGGCGGGCCTCTTTAGCAGGGCGGCTCCTCAAAGTTCCAGCTTGGGGATGAGCTCGACGGGAAGCCGGGCGACACGAGGCGGAACTCGTCCCTGTCGGAGAGTTCGTTTCCCGAGAGCGACGCGGACCGGAGGCTTGCCCTGGAGGAAGGTGCCGAGCCGCCGCTGTGCCGCAACGTTGCAGACGCCTCGTCGGCGGGGGGCCCTTCGGCAGCCAGGTCGTGCGGTGCCGGCGGTGTGAGAGGCGTTACGCGGCTGCGTGCCGTCAGGGGTCGCCAGTGGCGGCGTCCGGCGGACTCTGGGCTGTCGGCGCCCAGGCAGCGGCCGAGTAGTCGCAGTGGTGAGGGCCGCGGCCGCCGTGCTGGTGGAGTCGCCCGCTCGGATCGCCGCTCCTCCACGTGCCGCATCACTGCGGCAGCCACAGGGAACGAACTCGGCCTCAGTTTCTCTCTCTACTGCTCCTAAACTGACGGCATGATTATAGTCGTATTTCAAATTATTGGCGGGCCGCCGCGGCGGCTCAGTGGTTAAGGTGCTCGGCTGCTGACCCGAAAGACGCGGGCTCGATCCCGGCCGCGGCGGTCGCATTTCGATGAAGGCGAAATGCCAGAGGCCCGTGTACTGTGCAATGGCAGTGCACGTTAAAGAACCCAAGGTGGTCTAAATTTCCGGAGCCCTTCACTGCGGCGTCCCTCATAGCCTGAGTCGCTTTGGGACGTTAAACCCATATAAGCCATAAACCAGATTATTGGCTACAACGAACACGCATATTATTCCCTTGAATATCCTGTGTAAAAGTATAGGAAAGTCGCTCTGTATATCGGCGCGACTAACACATGAAGAAAACACTGAAAAGCACATCAAGCAGCGCCCGTGTCGCCAAGTGTTTTCGTCTCCCTAAAGACGCCCGCCACAGAACAGGAAATGAATTAAGGGAATATGAGGGGATGAAAATGCACAAAATTTCTTTACAACCTATGCGCCGCACTCTTCCGGCGAATAAGAATGGTTACGTGCACAGCACACCTAGCTACTGCGGAACAATCACTGTTCGGTTCGCGGTGCTGCGAATCAAACCAAATCGAAAAAAAGAAGGGGAGGAAGTTGTAAAGAATCGTTAGCCATGCTACACACAAATCCTGGCTGTAGAACTGCGTGCTGTGTAGCGGGTCATGAAACAAAACAGTGCCGGGTTCTGTCTGGATCCAGTGTTCGCAGTACCGATAGGCTCAAAACGATTGACTTGGTGCCAATGGAGCCGACTCAATGTGCGTTAACTGCAAGACTGCGTAATTTCGTGATTTTTGAAGGGCGCATCATTTTGCCTCGTGCATTGTCGCATTTTGCCCCAAATGTTGGATTTCGCCGTTGGTTTTTCGTTCCGCAGCTGAAGGGCGACCACCTACTCCCCCCCCCCCCTTTTTTTTTTATCGAGAAATTGTCTTTGTGCAACAAGACGCCTCAAATAAATAACGCCTTGGGCAGAAGGCTGGTCAGCTGCGCGACTCCAGTGCCTCGATATCGTAGGTGCCACGACAGCGTGTGGCGTGCGTACTGGTACTTTTGCTGACGTGGTTCGGGTTACTGGACCTCTGGCGTTAAACATAAGAGGGCAAGACATAGTGTTCTGCACAATAGAGCAAGTTCGCTACGCCTCACAATAGATTGCGTGCGCGGCATAAATGTTCTGAAATGAAGACGTCTTTTTTGTGCCCTCCAGCTTGCCCGTTGCACGTGCCGGTGGGCACAGGCAGCCGATACTCACCTGCGGGCGAGCTCTTGCAGCGCGGCGGCACTGAACGCGGGACGCGCAGTCCCGAGGCCGAGGTGGCCCTGAGGGTTAACGCATTCTGGGTCACGTCGTGGTAGGTGTCCACCCGCATCTCCACACCGTCTTCGTCACGGAAGCTGAGTGTCGTGGGCCGCCCCATGGCTTCGCTCGAGTCGCTGCTGCTGTCCGACTCGCTGCCGCTAGTCGGCCGCTGGCTGGTTAGGCCGCCGAACATGCGCCTCGCCAGGGCAGAGCCAGTTTTCGACTCCGGTCGAAGCACCTGCGCGGCAGCGAGTCAACTTTGCGTGAAAATCGCTGCAAGGTAGCTTCTCCCCTCTACGAAAAGCGCTGTGGCAGAGCACGCTCTACAGGAGCAGTCAGTCCAACTAAGGGGCCTAGATTTCTGGGATGCCAGCGATCGTTGAGCGGAGATAGTGGGGCTAAGGCATACTTTGTGACGCAGACTCATTTGCTAAGTTCGAAGAACTACGGACCCGATGCTGTAAATGGCCCTCAGGAAATAGTTTTAGTCTTTAAAATAAGGCCTGAAGTTCAACTTTTTTGAGCACTGCATTTGAGGGCTGCGATCACCTAATTTATTGCGCTGTTGTTAATGAGTTGTTTAGGTAAGACTTGATGAGATGTAATAATAAAGAAATTTGCGCTGCTGTTTAAAAAGTATTTTGTCTCAACACCCACCTGCAACACGGTCTGCACCAGTTTGGGAGTTTTCGGTCTTGCCGGAGGTGTCTTTATGATTGGCTCGGCGTGGATACGTCGGGCTTTGCTCTCCAGCGTCTTCTCGTTGGACGCCTGGTTCTTCATCATCTGGCTTCTGCAGGCACATTAAAACATCGCACTTACCGTGCGCCGTCCTTACGATCTATTCTTCCAGGCGTAACTTGTCCAGGCGCATCGAAAACGTGGATTTTGTTCAGGTTGACGAGCCAGTGTGAATGACAGTAAAACATAAACTTCAACTGGAATGCTTTTTAAAAAAGGCCTTTATGTTGTAAGCGCAGTTGTGCAAGAATACTGGGAGAAAACAGTACGATTACCGCAAAGCTCATAAATTTTTGATGTCTGTCGAAATCAGAAAAAAATATTACAATAGCACACCAATAACAGCATAATCTACACCAGAAACTCAGTGCAGCTGTTAATAGGAGATATCACCCACAATATAGCAACAGCCAAAACATATACGAACAAGCAATAAAATTATGCTGGGCCCAGAGCCACGTCGACATAGCCAGTAACTAAAGAGCTGACGCGTGTGCTGCACGAGCTCACGGAGGTAAACTAGAGAAAGCAAATATACCGCACAAAGATTGCTTGAAGCTGGTAGAGAGTAAACTAATAAAAAAAATGGGAGTCCACTTGGGATATTGAAATCAACAACAAACTGCATCCGGTAAAGCCGAACCTCAACGAATGGAAGTCTTGTCAACACCAAGAATGCCTTGTTGAAGTCATCTTAAGCCGTCTTTGCATTGAGCACACGCACCTTACACGTGACTTCATGCTCATGAAACAAGGAAATCCTCTTTGTGAATTATATGGTGAAGTGGTCGCAGTAAACCAGGTTTTATTTTCATGCAGAAAACGTAATAAAACTAAGAAAAAAAGCAACTTACAGTATTTTACGACAAACACGTTCCTTTCCACCCCAATCTACTGTGAGGAGAGAATGCAATAGTAGACTTATCGCGAGTTGTTAGCCTCTTAAAAGAAGGAAATGTCATAAACAGACTGCAACATATTTAAACTAGAAGTCCGTCAGCACAACAGTGAGATCTTTCCAACCCTGTGTTTGGCGCGTGATAGCCTCAGCTGCTTATGCGCCACAAAACACAACACACCAAACAGAATGTACTTTGAAGGAAGGCTTGCCTCGGGCTGTTTCACCTAAATATACAGAAGCGAAGATTTTTTTTTCCCTCAAAGCCCAGTGAATCTATTTGAATTAAACTCGATACATTTAAATGAGGAATGTCATATCCAATGCCTATTGCAAGCAGCCTTTTGTTTAAGACCCTGAATTTTAAATGAATATATGTAAAAGTAGCAGAATTTCAAAAAAAAAATATTCCAGAAGTCCACAGCTCCGTAATGAGACTACAGTTGTCCACATACTTGTCCACAACGGTTGAACAGCGGGCTGTATTGTGCATTCATGACAATCGCCACAGTATGGAGGACCCGATACAGCTTTTCAAGACAAGAGGAGTTAACACAATCCAAGGGAATGTGCATGTACTGTAAGGTCAGAGACCACTCGTAAATGGCAATAGTGTACACCTGGTGCACTGTTAGAGTGCTCTAGGCAGTCATGTGGACGACTATAGATGCATAATTCTGTAAGCTATGCCTAGTAGAGAATTTAACTATATGAGGCTCTATGTACAGAATTGTGTACAAAGCGAACTCGAACTGAGAAGCGAACTTTTTCTTAGCCTGCTACACTTAGCGCTTATTTCTTTGTTTGAGGTGAATTTAGCATCCTTCGTGATGCAAACTTGTGGTTTTTTTATGTCATCTAGTGAACGCAGCAGATAATATTTTATAAAACAGTGAGCATGTTAACACGTCCTCCATTTTCATGCCAATAGATTTTGTCACCATAATTTCTAGCCTCATATGCTTCTTCGAAACGGAACGTGATTCTACGATCTAACGAGTGTTTGTCAAATCCTGCTATTTCAGTGTTACAATTTTCAACTATTGACGAAATTTTTTACATGCTTGTAAAATTACCCCGTTGGAGTTTCGCGTTATAAGCGTAAAGAATTGCCGTCCTTGATGCCTAAGTATACTATTTAGGTGTAATAAAATGTTTGCTAAGCGGCGCATGAAAGGGTTAAAGAGAACAACATTGACGTCTTGAATTTCAGCCTTCATTGTATTTCACAAATAAATTTTGAACTGAAGTTTAAAAAAAGTGCAGTAATGCATGTAACCAGTACAAAACCGAAGCAGCGCTTTTGACAGTCGCCTATATTGGGATTACTCTCTTGTTTCGTACAGTGAACTGGGAAAACTTGTGTGATTAACTAAATTTTAAAGCGTAACAAAAGGGTGGAAATCTGGGCGAGTGTAAGGAATGGCTGCGAGGGGCAAGTGCTTGCGTCAACAGGCTACCATACGTTCCGAAGCAGAGGACGGCGACTACTCCCTGTTTAGGTTGTTCATGCAGCGGAGATGCAAATGCACTTAAGTGCTTTCTCAAATTCGGGGCGCAGTGGGTAGCTCACGCATCAATCAAATATTTTTATACGATACGAGACAGCGAGAATGAATAGGGCGCGAACGAGCTCACTTGGCTTTTCGGCGCAGCATGGCCTCGACGTCGGGGTAGTCGTGCAGCACGTCGTTCAGGTCGTCTTTGCTGAGCACGAAGAGGTTCGAGAAGCCGACCGAGAGCACGTCCGCAGTGCGCCGATTGAAGCCAGGCAGTCCGAGGAGGCTGCAGGCGGGAATGAAGGGCATCGCGTGCGCCAAGAGGACACCACTCAAGTACCACCGGTTTGCACACTTCATACCGTTACCGCCGCTCTGTTAATGCATGACACATAACACCGTCAATATACAACGAAGCTGTGGTGTACCGTCAAATGATATACGTCCAGGGCCGTCACCGCTGAGTACCGAACGAATAGACGTGCGTTGCACTATCCAGGTATAAACATAAAAGGCGAACAGTCAGTGAAATTAGTTGGTGTGATGTGACATTACGGAACGCACAGCTGAGACTTGGCTGAGTGTTCGTCTTTCCCGCTGTGCATTTACTGAGGTACAGGCAGAGCCAGTTATTAGGAGTTCTACCTTAGTAAGACACGCTTTCTTTTATTGCTGTCATAGGCTAGCAGTATTCTTTTTGAGCATGACGTGCAGAAGTATGCGTGCAGCAGTGGAGTGTCTTTCTTAATAAGTTACTCTGGGCGTTGCGTGCGCAAAATATTCTTCTTGGAGGCCATTCTGTGCAAACGGCCTCGGCTGGTGTATCGAGGACAGTGGATGACGCTAAATTGGACCACGGTGTTTGTGCAGTGATACTGAAAGCTCGAGAAATAAAATATCGGCTGCTGATATTGACATATACCACGCGATGCTGGGATGTGATTAAAGAGGTTGACTTTTACGCTTTATACAGAAGGGCAACAAACACGCGGAGGCACTGTCGCAAGTGGCAGCGGTTTTCCACCAAGAGGGTGCAATCCCACTCTGCGAGAAGCCCCGAGAATGTCGCCTGATCGCACCTGACTTCCCCGAACACGCTGCCTTCGGTGAGGGTGGCGAGCACGACATTATTGTTCTCGCCGCCGATCACGTTTATGACGCCTTTGTTGACGATGTACATTTCCACACCGATTTCCCCCTGCGAAAGACGAGAAACATTAAATGATGCGCAGCTTGGACAGAGTGCACGAAGAGATGAAATGAAATTTGATGTTACGGCACACAAAAGAAGAAACATGCACACCTTACGACAGATGTAGTCTCCAGGAAGGAATAAAACCGACTGTAGCTTTAATACTAAATCTCGCAGCATTGACCTTTCGCAGTCCTGCACACAGAAAAAAAAAGTGAGGAAAGAAATGTGCCTATCTTAGGAAAGCGAAGACTAATGTCTCAGTCTTGCCGCGCTGAACGCACCTGGAAAAATTGAACCTTGGCCAGTGTGTTGTAATGAACGCTGATGGCGATGTCGGTCTTCATTTTTCTAGGGAGCGTGGCCAGTATGGAGTTTTCGTCTGCAATCGAAAGAAGTTGGACAAGTGGATAGTTGTGCTGGGTAGAAGATGGATAGTTGTGAATATAAGTCGACTGTAGATTGAGTCTAGTCTGATCTGGCACGAAATTTACGAACCAAGCTGTGCACATTGAACTAACGCCCCCGCAATGAAGGAAAAAGAAACTATAGCTGTAAATTTACCTCCGTTTAAAGCGTTAGAATAGTCAATGAGATAGCTACTGAATTGCAAATGGCCGTTGACACAGCTGGCAGTGTTACGCAACTGGTTACGCAAAACAGCGTGGCGCGCTCCTTTCGCTAGAGAAAGGCACCACGGGAAAGTGGCCGTTTTATCTTCGATTACACAGACGAGCTTGCATGTACTGCTTATATAAACTACTCCTATATGCATCCTTATCCGAAGAAAGAAAGTCGCTAGGCTCTGGTCCTTGTTTCCCACGCCGTGACATGCGTGCGATTTCATCCGTTTGCTACGCCTTGAATATTAATGCGATAGCATTTAGGCTGTCGTCATGCAGTTTCCTGCTTCGTAACGAAATCCCCCAATTGCTTCATTTTCTGATGACGTCAGCAGGGTCACGTGAACGCAACTGACCAATCAGGGAGCACTTCGAAATTTGAAATTCCCCGCGAAATTCCCTGATTGGTAGAGAAAGGGCACGTGACCTCGTGACGTCATCACAATCTGTTCGCAATGGAAGGTGGCAACTCGCACACCGGATTCTGAGCAAGCTGCCCGCCATTGCGACATTCAATGCAGTTGCCACCAGCCCACCTTAGCGCTGCGCTTCAGCATTGCGGAAGCTGGGGAAGAGCAACCCCGGGTCACAAGCCCCACCGGTGGCTGTGTTTGAAACAGCCACCAGCCGGGGCAGTGGCGCATCGCTTAACCGCTGAGCCACTGTGCCAGCGCGCGGTATGAGGACTCCCCACCATCTATGAATGCGATTGATAGGGTCGTCACGTCATCAGCACCGCGTGACCACCAGTAGACCAATCATAGGCACCTACAAAGTTGAAAAAATGTCCGGACCCCCAAAATTTGAAAGTTGCCCCATCGCCAAAAAAATTCTAAGGATCTTCAAAATTTTGGAAGTAGACCCACTCGAGAAAATGGATCAAGGTGCATTTGTTGGTCGCATTAGTATAATCCCTTACGATAATCCAGTAAAAGGTACCGTACCCTAACATTCTACAAGTTGATGACCCATGCATACCACATAAAGGTTAATGGAACCTGTTCCAACAGGAGTATTTGGTGGGAAAATCGCAAGAACATTATACACTCACTGGTCATTAGAGAACATTAGACTAAATGCTATCGCATTTTCTTCTTTAAGAATGTGGTCAAGAAGGCCCCAAGTTTTTTTTTTTGTGTGTGTGTCTGTTAAGAGGTGCTATGACTGCGTCGAAGAAAACCCTGCGCCAAAAGCAACATCAAGCGGATAGCGTTCATCCGCTTCTAGACTGCGAGGGAAAAAGGATATGAAATTTTCTGGACTTTCATGGCTCGGTCGCACGCCTTTTGACTTGACGCAACAATGCACGCACGTTCTCCCACGCCACAAGTTGCTTTCCGACGGACTTCTTACGTTTGAAAGAAATTGGTTACTACTAGGCTGCGACCTACCACTGGCTGCATTTGTCAGTAGCAGCATATTCGTAAATCCCTTTCCACTGAATTTTGGGTGCAAGCCCGCAGCCTTATTCCCCAAGTTGATCCATTCGGTAGAAAAAGCTGTCGAGTGGCTGGTGTCCTGTTACGGGGTCAATCTTCTTCACATACAATAATTCCTTTTTACCTGTGCACCTAATTTCGTTCTCAGCCGTAGAAAGAACGAAACAATGAAAAAAGTGGTTTAAATGTCAAAATGAGAGCTCCACACCTGCATGCTTCGGCGTTGAGCAGATGGGGCGTATTTCGTTGCAGGCTAAATGCGAGAAAATCTGTGTGCTGTGTGACGTCGGTGCAGGTTAAATAAAGAACCCCAGGTGCGACTGCGGCCGAATTCGACCCTGCGCCCTTATGCTCAACAGCTTAACGCCAAAGCCACTGAGGCGCCGCGGTGAGTGCGATGCAGAGACTGGCGCAAGTGCAAAGCCTTTACCTCCGACGAGCGCTTCTTCAAATGCAAATAAATTTCGAACAAACAGAGGCACTACAGAGAGGCGCTAGACAGCCGCAAGTGGGGCTAAGTTAACGCCAGCCTTCTGAGTGAGTATTATTATTATTATTGTTATTATTGAGGGCCCGTCATAGGGGTGTAAGCTTCTTAATCGACCAGTGGTGCCAACACTTTCGGGCGCCCCTCTGAGAATCGAGAGCGGTTGCGCTCACCGAGGGTCTTTTTCTGCGCCCAGGTGTGGTTGAGCCAGAGGCGGACGCGGCGCTGCAGGTCGTCGGGCAGGCCGAGGCGGCGAAGGTGGCGCACGCAGGCGTCCACCGCCTGGCGGCACTGGGTGCGGCCTTGCGTGGCCGTGGCCACGATGTCGCGCACCTGGCCGATCAGGAAGGCGAACAGGAACACGCCCAGCAGCCACGAGAGCGTCATGTACGCGTACTCGAGCTCGTTGCTCGGCTTGGCGTTCTTCCCAATCGACGTGGCCGTCTTAAAGGCGAAGTAGAAGCAGCGCACGTACCTGCAATGGGCGGCGCTCTCGCAGGCCAAGCGGGGTGGCATCACGCAGGAATGGGCCTGAGCGACCTGCCTCTTCCCTATGCTTTGCCTTGCATTTACCCTTTCGGTATCGCCGATTTACTACATGCGCTGCTGACAGTTCGTTTCATTCCTCGTGACATTTCATTGTGCGGGGTTGTCATTACAATTTTAGCTTATTCAATAGAAGAACGATTTGTTAAGCTTCAAGCGGATGACAATGTAATGCTGGTGTATAGGCGCCGGAACACACAAAAAAAGAAAGGTCTAGAAAAAAGTATTCTAACGTTTACTTACGCGGTCTTGTTGCCGCCTTGAAAGACGAAAGGATTAGAGCCAATGCCTTCGTACTTGGAAATGGCGTAGTAGGCGCAAGTGTTGAGGTGGATCAGGTACATCATGTAAAGAAGCGTTCGCAACACCCTGGGGGAAAACCGAAGATCCTGTTATCTCAGGACAAACTGCCGCAATTAAAGCCTCCAACAAAATATTGGTAAAGTTATTTTCCCTGTCTTGCAAGGCATATAACCATCTTGGTTAAACTTCTATATGCCTTCTAGAGGGGTGTATGTACGGATATTTTTTCGTTAATGGTTGTTGGTATGCTAAGAGATTAGCATGCGATGAACTTGCTTAGCTCTTTCTCGATATCTTAGCCCCCTGTGCTAAAGCTTCCCTCACACTGCAATAAATAACTCTAAAGACATGCAAAAACAAATACAGCTTCCAAACCTTGCGTTTACCTTTTAGTCTTATTTTTTTGCCATATGCTAATAAAAAAAAAGTCTTTTTCGCTAGCATACAGCTTGAATCAAAAACAGTAATCCTGCCCTTCAGACTGAGATTTGACCACTCAACATTTCACTGCCTGACTACGTTGCATACCGTTTGTTTCGTTAAGCTCGCTTACCTGATCACGTAAGGCGACTTGGCAAGGGCATCGATGCGGTCGAAGAACTCCCAAAATGTCTGTATCTGTACAGAAATAAATACGCAGTTTATAAGGTGTAACATTTAGACTAGTTGGTAATAGTTCATTATGAGTGGAACAGCTCAAACGGACGACATACAGGAAAGAATCTGTGTATTCCTGTTCCTTTCCTGTCTTTCGTCCGTTTGCGCTGTCCCCCCTCTTTTCCCCCAAAAAGAAAGAAGTGTCATGTGTGTTGGATAAGCATCTAGTGCGGGTTGTAGAAGCCTGCCAAAAACCGACGTTTTCACGGTAGGTGTTTAGAGCACGGCCACTCGCCTTGAGCATGCGCGGCAGCCTGAGCAGCGGGTTCACACCGTAGACGTAGTAGAGGAGGTCCAGAGGCAGCAGGGAGGCCACGTCCATCTGCGACACATTGCGACGAGTAACGAGGCCTCGATCGTGATTCACGCGCACCAACACGCAAGGCGACCAGACTTAGCGCGGGTAATTGCAGCTAAGTCAGTTCTTGACCCGCCTTTTTATCTCGCCCTTTACCGTCAGAGAGAGCCGTGCGCGCGGTCACGTCGTCGATGAACTCTCACCACTAACTCGCGCTTTTGCTGACACGCATACACTGGCGTTGTGGTACAGCGGTGAATATTGTCACCTAAGAGGACATCTTACACTTTTTATGTCGACCAGGGCTTGCAATAGCAGTGGTCAGGCCATGCAGTTTGTTGTGCAGTCGCTGTGTGTCTGCCAAGGGCAAGAGGTCGGTCACTTTTACAGTGACAGCCGTTCATGGCTTACTTCGAATTTTGGCCCGCGCGTGGCAGAAAAATAAAAGCTGTCACATATTTTAAGGCGAATTCACCGCTACCTATTTGTGGGGTTACACTACATTGTATGCTAGGGAGTCTTGCCCGGAGGCATTGTGCCTAAAGCGCGCTGTAATATGTTTGAAATTATTTCTCCGCAAAGAGACAAGTGAAACAAACATCACATCACCTGTTTCAATATATGGAAAAAGTGAAAGAAAGAAAATCTTCCACACAATTTCTTTTTCACATCAGTCAGGGCGTAGCTGCGACAAAGAAAAGCTACTTCTAAGAAATCGTCGCAGTTCATCCTTGTACGGATCCTGGCGCGGATTCGATGTGTGACCATTGAGGTTTACGGGTAGTTGGTATTTGTTGTAGAACGCGGAGCGGCCCGTGTGTACAGCTGTTTCGTTTTCTTCCCATCGCGACCACAAAAAGAGAGACAGAAGGCGGAAAGTGCGCATGCACGTGGAGCTAGGGTGGTAAAAAATTGACAGACGATTACGATAGTCGGTAATGGGAGATTTTAGCGCAGCTCTTCACACGCCACCTGCCACCGCCGACAGGTGGAGCCACCCTCGGGGATCTTCCCGTGGCAGCCACCTTCCGGTCGTCCATTCCTCCGCTCTCTCCGTGGCAGGAGGCGTTTCGCTAGGACACGCCATCTGCCACGGCTGTCAGGTGGCCTGTTACGCCGACGCGCGCCTAAGAGCTGCGCTCCAGAATTGCAGCCGCTTACCAGAAAGCTACGATGAGTGCTCAGCGCTATCTTGCTCGCGAAACGATTGACCTCCAATAACGACGACACGCGTGACGGTAGAACGATTGTATTTATGTTATTGGAGAGTTATAATAATCAGAAAAGTGTGTGGGCGCGGACTTGAGGATCTTGTCGCGCAGAGCGTTTGTGGGCTGCGTCCCGAAAGCGTTCACCTTCTGTTCGATTCGCCTAACGTTTGTGCCTGGCCTCCCGCATACAAACTACATCCTGAGCACGTAGCGTCACCTCGGCTGCATCCATGGCCTTCCCGCAACGCGAGTGATGTGCCACGTCGCTGCTCGGGGTGTTATCATCACTCTGGCGGTCAGTACTGCTCCGGTACGCGCGCAGAGCTGCTAATCACGCGCATTGCAAACGAACACGTCACCGGAGGTGAGCGAGAGCCGCCTCTCGATAACACCTTGCCATGCGACCAAGGCAACAACAACAACACCCTGCCGTTGTCAGATGGGAAGAGGATGTGGCACAAGAAACGCCGTACGCCAAGGTCTCACGTAACCTATTGACCCATCATCATCCTTACGTCACCCCCCCCCCCCCCCCCCTTCCTTCCACCTTGTTCAATGTGGGAACGAGGTTTTTAGTTCAGGATCATGGCCCTGCCCGGGCACGAGTGGTAGTCGTGCGGTGACACTCCGAAGAGCTTGCACAGCCAAGATCACCACTGTGGCAGCAAGCCGACAAGGTGGCCGGACCTTCTTTTACACTTGTAATGTCACCACCATTCCTTATATCGTGACAGTGATAACGTCTCCCGGGACCGTACAGATGACGAATGCATGACACCGCATGCCTGCAGGCGTTTACTTGCCGAGGTGACGCTTTTCACGGCGCAAATGGAACCAGACTATTTTTCGTACCTTTGCGAGCACTTCATGGAGGCGCCTGGCACCCTATACAACCATATGCAGCGGCATATCTCGCTGACCAAATTTGGTAGAAGCACTCGACGAGCAAAAGTACAAACTGCTTCACGGCATGGCCTGGCAAAAGGTAGAGGTATCGAACAGCCTAGTAAGGCACGCCTAGAAGGCTAAACAAATCGGCCACTCGGCGAAGAAGGGCCTCTGGAAAAGACATTGCGAAAAAAAAGATGAAGAATGTCCTCACAACCACCACAAAACGGGCAAACTGGATGCAGACTAGCTCGTATGAACGCCCTTTTATTTATTTATTTATTTATTTATTTATTTATTTATTTATTTATTTATTTATTTATTTCATACATACTGCCGACTGCCCTTTGGCGGTCAAGGCAGGAGTGCACAAAGGAAAAAAAATTACAAAGTGTTAACAACAAAATAACAGCGACAAAGGGCGATTACAGTACGAGGACAAATTTCAATAAGACCAACGGGAAGCAAAAAAAAAAGTACAGGCAAATCATCCGACGTCAAACAGTCTAAGTGAACAGAATAAAAACAAGGAAACCGAAATACACTGTGTACTAGACACGCTACTGCGATACATGAGCCGAAACAGCAGACAAGAAGGATTCTGAAGATACCAGGTTGGTGATATCCAGACAAGAAGGATTCTGAAGATACCAGGTTGGTGATATCGCTTGGCAGTCGGTTCCATTCGGAAATGGTGCGTGGAAAGAAGGAACAAGAATATGCTTTTGTTCTGCGAATTGGGAGACAACCACGTGCAAGACGCTACATGAACGACGCCTTGCTGGCATCCAGAATGTTTGACAGTATTGGGTTCCAACTTAGACGCTGCTGAGAAAGATATCCACTACTGTACCTAGGTGGAGGACTTGGTGTTGAAAGGTTGGTCAGGTCCTATAGCGGAGTTTTCAGAATATATTAACATCGGCCTGGACGCCTCGACGACGCTCCAGACAGTTTGCTGCCTGGGCGTAGAAGGAAGATGGAGAGCCAGATCGAGGAATATAATGCGAGTATGTGCTCTGAGCAGAATCGGAGGCGGGTGCTGTTAAAGGTCAAACTTTGAGTCAGGGACATGTCGGAATTAGGGCTGTCTGGGTCCATATGACATGTAACACTGCGGTTACTATGCCCAGGTCTGAGATGCCCCACCCCCCTCGCCCTCCCACCTTTCTGTCTCTAGGCTGTTTCATCGTATGCCTCCCAATCTGGTGTGTGATACCATTCCAGAGGAATCTGGAAAGAATCCTGTCTAGCTGGAGCTTCGTACGTACCGGCAGAGGTGTTATGCAGCCGACGTAGGACAGGAACGAGAAGTACCTGAACGAGAGCAGCCCGTGCAGTGAGGGAACACGCCAATTTGCCGTATTCTCTAACTCTCTCAAGCTTCTCTTTAGCAAGAAGCCAGTTGGCCTCGATAGCCCGTCGGCATTGAAATGGAAGCCTAGGATTCGAACCTGGTCCTTCGCGGACAGACCATGATGGGGCTGTGGACTGGACGGTGCTTTCCTGAAATACAGGGCAGCACTCTTGGATCTATTGAACGTGGCCCCCTTTGCCCTGCAGTACCCGTCTATGACGTCCAAAAAGGAGCGCACATATGTCTTGTCCGGGACGACGATAGTCAGGTCGTCTGCGTACGCAAACATGGGGACGGGTGGACGTTTCCAACAGCACTTAGAGATCATAAACTGGTTATCCTTCGCTTCGTCGATGGCACATTAGCTCCACGCGGCAAGGGACCGTGACGTCTCAATTCACGATTGCTCCTAGACCAGGAGATAGTGACATCTCAACTATCCTGGCTTCCTCAGTAGACGATACTACAGACGGTGTACAGGTTGGGATAGGGTGAAGGTCTGCGAATGCTGCCGGTCCTGGGGAATGCGACGGGCACGCAAAAAGCGCGAGGAGAAAATCATCGTCTCCGACGCGATCCTCCAGCTTTCAATGCCCCTCTCGAGTGGTCCGGGGATTGCCGCTGCACTGGTTTCACTTCGTAAGGAATATCGGACACTACTCGAACGTCAGCGGAATAGCTTAAGAGCGGCAGCGCGCGCTGAGAGGTGGGAGAGGGAAAGTTGATGCAGCAGGCGCCTCCTCCGCCGCCACTTTGTGCGCACCGAGTCCACACTTTCCGCCTTGGCCGATCTGAGGGCGTTCTCGACGTAGCATGGCAATTATGTTGCTCTTTATAACAGCTCCTGCTCTGTTGTCAGCCTCCTTCCCTTTTGAGAGGCTTCCTGAAGTGATAAACATCCCAGGTGGTCCACTTATAACAGAGGAACAGTTTGCCGCAGTTAGTATTTCAAAAGGAATCGTAGTCCAGGTTGGGCGGCCTTACGTAAGGTTGAGTTTTAGGTCAAACTTTGGGAGCAGCTTGGAGGTCCCTTTACCTCATTAGTGAAAAGGCTCCTCAACGATGGGGCTTTGTCAGGCACTCAACGGGAAGGGCTTATCACTTTTCTCTGTAAGGATGAGTCAAGACACAGTGACCTGCGAGCCCTGTCCTCCTATTACGCTTCTGAACTGCGACTACAAGCTCATCACAAAGTGCATTTCCATGAGGTTAAACTATGTTCCTGGGGGACCTGCCTGACCCATACCAGCCGTGTTGTGTTCCAGGTCGCTTCACCCATCTCCATGGTTTTGCCCTCAGATATATTTTTCTCCAGGCTCAGTCACGTAACTTGTCAGGCATCCTCTGTTTCTTTCATCTGGAGAAGGCTTTTGATGTCATCAGCCATGACTACATTTTCCAAGTACTAGAGGTGGATGACATTCACTCTGATTTCCAGAGGATAGTAATAGTCATGTACTAAGGACCAACCTGTGCGATGACGGTACAGGGTCTTGTTTCGGAGTCGTTTGTTGTGGGCCGCGGTGTCCGGCAAGGATGCCCTTTGTCTCCTGCCCTCTACGGGCCTCGCAGTTCAGCCTGTCCTCCAGAGGTTAGCTAGGGACCCCCGATTGGTAGGTTTCCTCCTCCACCAGATTGTGTGCGCCCACAACTACTTTCACCACGCGCCACCATGCAACCTCCCTCCTCGGTGCCTTTCTATTTTGCGCTTCTTCTTCTTTCCCCCGCCTTCCCCTTCTCCGCCTCGGAGAGAGAAGGAGGAGAAAAGGCATGCTAACGGGACAGCACCGACGACGACAACGTCAACGACGGCAACAACACAAAGTGGGGGAACTAGGACAGCTAGCGCTGTAAAAGGCGCTGTAAGCGTGAGCGTGGTGGCAGACTCGCCAAGCGGTCGCTACGGGGCGACCTCATCAGTTTTCGCTAAATGTAAAAGCATACATTTTAGCGCTAAAAATACTATAAAAAGAAAAACCTAGAAATGAATACTCTGGACATCAACTGGCATTTACTGACAAAATGACTTACATATACGGGACTTATCCGTGTTACAACGCATGCTCGAGTCTAGGAAAAATACGTGCAGACAAGCGCCGAATTCAACGCACTGAAGGAATAGAGCGACGCTTGATCAAAACATGACAAGCCGTGCTCCACATGCAGTGGTGGTAAGGTTTGCATGGGTTCGCACTCAGGAAAAAGAAGGAAAGACAGCACCTAATGCACCAGAAAGCGATAAGGATAAATCACCCTAAGCTTTATCCTTGTCGCTGAAAGTTTTCTTACGAAGAAGTCTAAATGTCTGGTCGTTTCTTTTTCATTACTTCCGTCGGAATCTGACCGTCAGGTTTAATTATAACTCGTCGTCGCAGCACGCCCCATCGCCCCAAATAAGTGGAAGACATCGCCACGTTTACGCGTGGTGTCGTCTTTCACTTGAAACGCGAGCTATTCTGGGCAATGTTGCGAGTGATTCGGATATGTAATTTGCGTACGTTTTGCACTCTGACCATTTCAAGGTATATTGGTTGTAATGACAAATAAGGGAAATGTGCAGGTGATCCAGGTGCTACAGTGACACTTCAGTGCAGGACGACACTTAAAAAAAAAGATGGGTAGAACTATGCGCTGCATACATCTCAGCAAAAAAAAAAAAAGCTAAGGAAGGAAACAAAAATTAAACGTAGGCCATTATACGCTTCGTATAGCAACCAGCAAAACTCTACGTCATTCCCCCTGCCAACCGGCGTCTTCTTTTGTTATCGGCACTTCCCAGCATTAACACAAGTGCAGTAAGGCAAATAGCAAGCGCCAAACGAATTCCCAAGAAGTTTCTTTTGAAAAGTTTCAGGTTGAAGTTGTTACCTTGAATATGAACTTGCGGAAGTAATTCCGTCGGGTGAGCTTGGGGTCTTCCTGCGAGAGATGAAACTTGTGTACAGTAAATACTTAAACATATTTCTTGGCGGCATTACAAGAGGCGACTATACAAGTAAATTGTGGTGTTGGCGACAGTATAAAGTCACGACGAAAACTGAAGTCTTAATGAGAACAAGAGGTGGCTGTACTTGGAGTTTAAATGAAAGGTATAGACAGCCAGTGTCGACAAAAAGCCTTTTTATTCTAGTTTTGCTTTCCTTCGAGAGAGCTACATTTTGCCGCGTTAATCAGTGGCAAAGCTAAGGGCGTGCAACTTTGCTGTTCTGCTAGAAGGCTGTCATTGGAAGGCGCTATAGCACGCTTACCACCCACATGCCAGCAGAGTGGAACTTGATGCGCGCCTTGAAGAGCAGCATGTCAAGCAGGTACACAAGGTCGGACAGGTAGTCGCAGGCGAAGAAGCCGGCCTCGTCTGTGTGTGTGCCTTCCAGGAATACGGCGCGCAGAAAGATGGCCCAGCAGTTGTACAGGAAGCACACGCTCACCGCCAGCTGCCACGAGACGTACAGCTTGCCTGCGACGCGAGGCACACTCATCCTTGCTTCCGCGCTAAGTTGCCTTTGCTCCGTGACATGTTCCCTTTCTCCCCCGGAGACGCGTCCACTGCAACGTTCTGCCAATGTTTTTTCGGTCAGAAGCTCTGAGCGCAAGCGAAAAGCCGGTACCTCTGCCTGCGCAGTTGGATCGCGCTTTTGACCTGCTTGAAAGAGGCACAAAAGAACTTGCTCCGTCCAGGAAGCGTACATTTCGAAGGACATGACTGCAAACCGCGCTTGAGTGCCTTTGCAAGCCATGACATGAACCACACGTCAATCTCCGTATGGCAATGCATCTTTCTCATTGCTCGGCAACGGAAACTTCTACTGCCGCAGTGGCCAATTCTCCCGAGTTAGCGCCTTCGACAGACCGCGATGTCCCAGTCCCAAGGCGGACACACTGGCGTTATTACTCACTCTGGGGATCGATGGTCCTGGGGAAAAGGCAGGCCTTCTTGGGGAAGGAGCAGCATGCTATCCTGATGAGCTGCTCCGACTCGGCCTGGCTCTCGGCCGGCGCGTCCTCGACGAGCGCGAACGAGTCCAGCCGTAGCCGGCTTTCGTAGTCCTCGCGCTTCTCGGGTGGGGGAGCTGCGTGGCGAAGGAATGCTCTCTTGAGGCCTCTGCCCGCAGCGCTACCACAAGCCACACGCAGATTTCGTGCCCAATGACGCGTTAGTTTAGGGAAAATGCTATGGTGTAACGTTATCGAGTCATTCCAGATTGTTCAGTGGGGCATGGGAATGGCGTCCAGACAGTGTGCCGTGCATGGGGTGCGAGGTGAGGGCGAAAACTGAAACCGTGGAGGCCATTTTGCATCAAACTTGCTCCCCGAAGTGATCAAAAGAAATGACGTGCCAACGCGATGTGTCTGTCACTCGTCCGGGGTATACGTGAGGTTACAATGTGATGGCACATTACAAGGGACACTGTTACAGCGCAGAGCGCGTTTACCATTTAAACGCGTAAGCTGGATATAGACTGAAGTGAGTGGTCTTCAAACGTGATGAAAGCGTGAGTAAAAAGCGGAGGGAATCAATGGAGGGAGAAAGAGGATAGCGATGAGATGAAATAACAGTCATGCGCGAGTGTGCTCAAGCCACAAACTGATTTGATTACAAGAAAAACCAAACGAAAACAAAGTGGACACACTACAGCTTTCTGTGTATTTCACATCTGACGTAGCCCAGACATTGTTCCTGTCATGTTTTCTCTGGTGACCAGGCACGTGCCTTCAGTGTAGCGTCAGACATGTTAGAGGAAAGCTGCACAACGACAGGAGTTCTGCGACAATTGCCAACGTCAGAATGGGGAGGGATGTCCTCCGCGGTGCGGCAGGGGGGCGCTGCAGGAAAATAGGCTTAAAAAACGGAAAGCAAAGTAGGCATATTTCTGCAAGTGCGTCCCGACGATTACGATAAAATGAAAATAACGTCAAGTTTTTGTAGAGCTTATCAGTGGTATAAGTAGCGATATTCAGTACCGAAGCAGCAATAAGCTATGAGGGACGCCGTAGTGGAGGCCTCGAAATTAATTTAAACCACCTGAGGTCCTCCAACGTGCACGGACTTCGCACAGCGCGCGAACGTTTCTGCATTTCACCCCAACCCTTCATGCACTGCGGCCAGAATTCGGTCCCGTGACCTGTGCTCGGCGGCAGAACGTGACGGGCACGCAGACTGAGTCTATAGTCACTAAAAATACAAGGGGCTTCAACAGTGTTCATTACATAACTAATTAAACCAATTCCAAAACTAAGTACAGGAGTCACCCGTGAAGCCTAACTGTTCAAGTGATGACAGAGTATGTGAAATTTCTCCGTCATATTTCGAATCTAATGGCGGGGGCCCGGCATGCACGAAAGGTTCTGCAGAGTCTTCGTATGGCACTATAGGAAAAACGAATCGACTACAATATGCGGAATGCTCAAGCAATTTAAAAAAAAATGCTGATGGCCTAGCTCTGTTAGGCCAGAATATACGTAGCGAAAGCGCGGCGACTTCTGCATCGGAAGAGTGCATTCACTAGATGCGCCTTAATTCATGGTTAAAGCTTGAGCCGTCGTGGCGGAGTCCACCGGACTCTAGAATCGGCATTGTTCACTTATTCGTGCATCAGCTTGTTTAGCGTTCTTTTTTTCTTTTTCAAATCGTCAAACCACCCTTTTTTAGTTGCTGTGCGTATTAGGCGTCTCAGTGCTCGTTTGCCTTTCCTATTCGCACCGACTGGACACCCTCGTGAGGGGCCTTTATGGGGATTCATTCAGGAAGTTGCTGACACCTTCAATTTCCTCACTGTGCGCTTTTCTTTAGACTACCTGTATAGCCTCTCCAGAAGGCAGATGACTCAGGCACTTACAGAGTATTTGTTCCCTGTACCGCTGTATCAGCAACCTTTTCTGGAGTTCCTTGACACCAACGTTTTAAAACGTGTTAGGCGATTGTGCATTTCTTCTGCCGCAAAAACATTCTTCTTTAAACTGCACACATGCACGCTGCCTGTGAGGGCATGGCTTCATGCTAAGGAGATGCTTGCGCCATGGACGGTGAATTGCCGCCTGTGCAATACACTAGAGACAATTGGCCATTGTTTTATTGTATGCATTGATGCTATATTCTTCTGGGACATTTTACAACGAACAATTAAGAAGGACATTTACATCACACCCTACAGTATCCGTTTTTTTTTGCCTGTAGAGAAAAACTGTGTTGTGCCATATGATCTATTTATGTTGCTGGGACTATTTAGTCTCTGGAAGAGCCGCATGATGGACCGCCACGCCGAATCACCACGGTCGTCGAAATATTTGTTTCGTGAGAAGTGCGCTTTGGTGCGGGGAGTAACTGCTGCCCTGGAAGAGCTGCTTAGCTGGCTGCCGTGTCTAAATGCATGTGTGTGCCTCCCAGACTTTTGATGTTTTGGAAGGTGGGCTCACGCAGGGGTAAGGTGACCTGGTGTTTTGTGTCGTAAGCAAGCTTGGACTTTCCTTCTCAGCACTATTTCCATGCAATAAAGAAAAAAAGCCGTCGTGGCGGAGTGGTAGCGTCTCCGCCTCAAACGCCAAAGGACCTGGTTCCATTCTGAGCCTCGGCACAAGTTTCTTTTTTATTTAGTGAGTGTGCGGGGGGTTTCAGTGGTTCCCATAGATGCCGCCACCGAATACGTTGGTTAGCGGTTAAGCGCAGGCTCTGTTAAGGCGCGCTGCACGGTGACGTCACGTCGGCCAATGCGAGACCCTTTATACTCCAACTGCGCTTGACCACCGACGCGTTCGGCGGCTTCGGCGCACTCTGACCGCACTGGCGGAGACTTGGAGCACGTTGCTATTTCGCGCCGAGTGCACCAGCCGCCGCCGGCCCGGTCAGACCGGTGCGGCTCCGCGGCGAGGCGGGCGTTGTGACGTCATGTGCCTCCTCGGAGCACCGCCACGGCGAAATCGCAAGTTCGCGGCCAGTAAAGCTTTCGCTTTAAAATGCAACAAAAATTGTGGTGACGCCACACAGACATTCAACACAAAACATATTGATGGCGCTCTCGATTTGGGTCGTCTGCGACCATTGCACACATTGGGGCGGAGAAAACGGTCGAGGAAAAAGAATAAAAAAAGGGAAGAAAAGCGGCTCACATGGGCTGGGCGTAGGCGGCTCCGCGATGCGCTCCTTGACCCGCTGCGATCGGTGCGAAAAGGCTCGTACCAGAGTCTGTATCCTCTCGGACACAAACTCCGAGGCCGTCGTGTTTTCAGAGTCCGAGCTGCGTAGAGCCAAATCAGACACGTCAGCAGCGCATCCGTGCCTCGCCTGGGTGGTGGCTCGTCCACCGCAGTCGTCCCTTCATCACTCCCCCCCCCTCCCCCCCCGCTCACACGCTCACCTTTTCAACAGCAGAGATGAATTACATTGAAAAAAAAAATGCCCCCAAAAGGCAGCTGTGCAGGCGTCAGAAAGCAGGCGTATCAAGTTCACTAGTGCACGCACACACACACACACACGCATGCACACAGCAACGCTAAAGAAAGCGCCTCGCTATATCCAGCAGATATAGCGAGGCAGCAGGCCGGCAGGCGAAAAAAATAATAATGCACAGAATAAATCGAGGTTAGTTTGGCGGGCCTTTATTGCGGAGATAAATGAAGAGCGAGAAACGTGAAGAAGAGCGAGAAAGAAGAGGCGAATGATGAAGTCGTTGGAGGAACGTGCATTACACAGCGAGGCGCGTACGGGTGACAGCCGAACAGAGGGAACGACGACTCGAATCGCAAGGAGCTGCTCAGGCGGCTTGTCACGAGAAGAAAGCAGAGGAATGACTGCAAGAAAATTTTGGTGCAACTCGAATTTTCAAGAAAAGCTACACAGAGAATGAAAGCGAAACAAGGGAAAACGTGCTAACGCACCAGACTCGCATTAAGCTTGAGTAGGTAAATCGGGGGCCAATGTTTTCCGCTCCTAGTCAGCGGGCATTTCACATTAAAAGACATCCGGAGAACTGTACAAATCAATAACATGACCCGAACATAAGCAAAAAAAAAAAGTTGGGCCGTGACACTCAAAGATTACCTCACTTATTATCTGATTAATTCATTAGTGCGTCGGTCGGCGACTAATTAGTTGATAGATTAGCTGGTAGGAAGTGGCCCATCAAGCGAGGCTATTTTCATGTTTTTGAGGCTATCTTTAGCATTTGTGTTTTAGCGACAGCTGAGTGCGCGGTAGGGTGATGTGCGGGGAGCCTGCACTGTATTATTGCCAACGTCTGCGACACACGCTACTCGACGCTTGCCTGGTGTTACGTTCACTATAGTTGGCCCAAAGAAAGTTGACATTTGGTGATTAGCATTCCCAAGCAAATAAGTGCTGTTATGAGCCATGCGTTCCATGCTTCTTGATGTCTGAGTGTCGCGTCATGCTCTTTTTCAATTGTCCGAAATATAAATAAGACATTCTACGCAGAAATAGCGGTTTTCGAAATTGTTAAGTCTCTAACGGCTTTTCGTGGTTCAAGATGTGCTTATATGCTTTGCTCTGTCCGTAAACGGCGCTTTTAAATTAAAAAAAAAAGCGGTAGGGTTTTAAAACGTAGTTAAACCGAATAGACGTGCGAAAGCTTGTGTTTAGCCTGCATGGTTGGCTCATGGTTTTGCTTTGTTGAGTCGTTGGTACATGTGGCCACGATATTAGATCGTCGGCGGCAGTGCATGGTGCTCTTGTGCAGTGGCCAGCAAAGTTAATCTGTTCGCATCGCCGCGGGTATGAGTCGCGACAATATTTAGTTTATTTATTTGTCTATTTATTGTTTGGCCAAGGTCACCCTCAAGGTCAAGCCTCATACAAGCTCGGTGAGCCATTTAGACTTTGTGAAGTAGTGCTGTCGCATTAAAAAATGCCTCTCGAGCAAGTTGGTACTACGAGCTCGTTTATGGTGCCGTTGGTACGAACAAGCCCCAGGACAAATTCCAATGAATTCTGCATCTGGTAGCGGTAACTGCAAGGCGAACGCACGTTTGCAAATACGCAGGTTTACAAAAGCGTTAGCGGTGTTAACCGTAATAATAATGAAAAAAAAAAAACGTTTTCCGCGTGACCCGTGCGAGCAACGCTCGCGGCTGTCCATGCCATCGTCTCTCGCGCCGTGACATGCACAGGCACACGCGTGTAGCGCAGGCTTACAAAGAGGCACCCTCACATGACCGCTGTGTGTAAAGGGGTGAGGTCGGTGCTGATGCGCGTCTGGACGCGTCCTCCGTCGGCGCCGCCGGCTCTGCGGGACAGCCCGGCCGCCGCGGCCGCGGCGGCGGACGACGTGGACGGCGACGGCGTGGTGGACCTGGTCGAGGGCTTCTCCGGGGAACCAGCCCCGGACGCCGGCGGGCCCCGCTGGTCGCTGTCGGCCTCGCCGCAGCAGCAGCGCTCGTCTCGCCTGCGAGCTGCGGGCGCCCGCTCAGCCTCCTTCCAGCCGCCACGCGCGCGTTTGGCCGTAGGGCGGCCACGGCGCAAGGACGCCGCGCTGCTACAAGGCCGCGAATGATTGCGCTTTTCACCGGCCGCTATGAAGTCGCCTGCCCTGAAGCAGTACATTCGTCCGCTATGGAGCCTGTTAGAGGCGCACGGCGGTGCATCGGTGTCGAATAAGCGGATCCTGAGGCACTAGCCCAAAAAGGGGCCCACTCGGACGTGGTGAGAATGAGAACATCGGACGTTATTAGAAGACAGGGAGCAGATTGATGTAAAAAAGGACGACCTCCCTCGCACCACTACTGCATAGCGGGGTGTCATTTGAAGACAGTAAGGTCAGCGCGAGCTTCGAGTCAGTATAACTTATTTTGGGTATTCATTCGGAATAAACTGAGACCAGTTACACTTACTGCATCGCTGCGCTCAAATGGATGTCCACCATATTTATTTGCCTCGTCCGAAGCTGCAATTTACTGACTGCATTTCAGTTCGGCAGAAGTACGCTTTTAGGAGCAGCACAGTGAAAGGCAAGCAGATTTTCGCGCATTAAAAACATTTCACCATTTATAGCATTTTGACGAACACTCGTCAAGCAGCCTTGTCTTTATCGATATCATCAAATTCGAGAACAAAACCTCAGTAATGCCGTGCAGCGCACGTCGCGAGTTTGGTTCTCCAGATTGCTGAAAGCCACGTGCACGTAACAGATATTTGTTGTTTCGCTGCGCTTCGCTCAACACAAGCATTCACAATCCGAGGTAAGGTACAAAAATGCAAGGAAAAGTACGCCGTCCCACATGCCGAAAGGTTTTCTTCATTGACATCAAGTCCTGTGTTATTAGATAAATGTTTTATGGTTTATGGGGGTTTAACGTCCCACAGCAACCCCCAAAGCAAAGGTAAGGGACGCCGTAGTGAAGAGCTCCGGAAATTTCGACCACCTGGGGTTCTTTAACGCGTGAACTGACATCGCACAGTACATGGGCCTCTAGAATTTTGCCTCCATCGAAATTCGACCGCCGTGGCTGGGATCGAACCCGCGTCTAAATGCTCTCGCAACAAGGACACAGTTCGCTGCGGACGCAAATATCTTGCGTGCCAGTACACCTCGCTACAGTTGCAGTACGGCAGTCGTTAGTCAGCGCCAGTCCTATTGCTTGTGTCTTTCCCTCTGTCGCTGTTTTTCGCGCTGCACTACTCTCACTTAAGATGAATCACGGGCTCATGTTGCAGCGCGGCCTCCTCATAGAATTTGTGGAAGGATCAAACGCAACAATAACAACTGCATTGCCATCGACAATGCCATTGTGTATTAGATAACACTACGCACTGTCTAGACAAGTGAAATATGTATTTTTTTAAATAAAGTAATGTATTCGTATGTCTTAAAAATCTTGGCAGACATGATTACAAAATATAAAACTGAGCAGGGCACAAGACAGAGGAGAGAAGCAAACAGGACGAGCTCGTCCTGCTTGCTTCTGTCCTGTGTCTTGTCCCCTGCTCAGTTTTAGGTCTTGTAATCATGTCACACCAACTATCCCGTTATCGTTCACTCGTTGGATACATAACTGATGCCAATGCTTCCATGTTTTTGCGTATTAATTAAGTGAAGAAAATATCACACGAAGTCTAGAACTATATCGGTCCGGAACCAGCAAAGCAGTGCATGCCGCTGATATGAAAAACGTAAAGGCCATGAAATTAGTATGTAGAGGACAAATATTTTAATGAGTGTTTGTCGTTCAAGAACATTTACACTTTTGTAAGTGTGCAACGGGCAGGGAAAAATCTCAATGACGCTGTCCTTCGTTCCAGTGTACTGCGCAGCAACAGCTGTCGCCGGTCATGTATTGCGAGTAATTGCACCGAAATTCTAGTCGCAACAGCGAGCCATCGATAGGCCCTTGAAAGTTTGTGCTAGGATGGGGCCCCTTGCGTTACATGACTGCAGGTGCATGGGAGTTGCCACGAAATCCAACTCGAGTTAGCAATGTTCGCGCCAAAATGTCTAGAAAAGTCTGAAAAAGACACTGTAGGTGGCAAAATCCAGAGTGACTTCCCCCGCCAATGGTTGTTTTGGCCAGCGGTGCGTGACAGTTCGAAAAAATTTCGGGGGGGGGGGGGAACGAAGCCCCATAAGCTCCCCCCCCCCCACCCCCCACCTGGCTACACCCCTGCCAACAGGGGTTCTTTAATGTGTACTCACATCGACAGGCATTTTCGTATTTCACCTCCATCAAAATATGGCTGCCGCAGCGGGATTGAACCAAAACCGCTTAGTCACCGCGGCGGGTGAGGAAATATAAAGGGAGGCTTCCGTTTGGGTGTAAAGAGGGTAGAGCAATGGCGATGCGAAAAAAAATATAAATTTCTATTACTATTTAACGCCGCTTACATTTCTTGCCCCACCAATCTTACAATATGAGGAGTCTGGAAGAAAACCAGCTCATAAAGGCTTGCTTTGTATGCACCTGATCATACATACAATGCTACCTCAGCACAGCATATGAATTTTTTTTCTACTGAGGAAAAAAATTAAAGCACTAAACCGTAATCTGTTGATTCATCCGTTCGTAATAGACAATGCGTTTGAATGTGTGGAGTTTTTTAAACGAATACGGTGAATAGAGAACGACGCCATTAACCCTGCTCCCAAGAGAGAAAGAGGTGGGTTGGATGTCGCCAGCATTATCCGGCAGTCCCTTCGAACCCTCCCACTTCACACTGTCTTTTCTTCCTCGTCTGTCCAATGTACGTGTGAAAGAGACTTGCAGCGGAGATAGCAAGGTACGACAAATACTGTGGACCAAAAAGAGTTAAGAATAATAATGCACTAAATCGAGATAGCCCGAAAAAGACGAAGAGGGAGCGAGAATCGCACAAGTGACACCTTTCAGCCTTACCCAACAACGGGCGTCTGCTTGCTCGACGAGTCACGCAAGTCGCGAAAGGCTCGCGTTCGCTTTCGTCATCAGCCATGTTGCCGTCCATGTTGACGTGTTGGCGGTCAGCACGCGGACTCGGTGCGATTCGTGGTCTGCCAGCAGGGTCCCGCAGCCGAACAATTTCACTTGGCGCTCCTCTTAACGAACTCTCAGTCCCAGCGATGACCTTGTTTTATCAAACTCACTGTGTACGGCAGTTGTTTCACCTTCATGTCCAAGCTCGTAGTAGATGCGCCGTTACTGCGTACTAGCCAGCTAAGTTGAATCTGCTGGATAGTGTAAACTTACTGAACACGACGGGGTTTTGATACTAATCTAAACTTATCAATGCAAGTGCCACCGGACGCCACTTGTTTAACAGCAAAGAACTGCCCCCGGAAATAACGCGGAGGACGAGGCCTTCACGTAGCGGTTTGCCGAAGCGAAAGAACGCATTTCCGCCAGGAATGACATCGATGACGGAGAAACACGGGCCAGTCTATCCACGCCTCAGTTCTAGCGAGGCAACTCGGGGAATTCGGGAAGGAAAACTGAGCTGGCCACCTGGTCGCCCTGCGTGCTCGGACGTGGTCGCAACGAGTCGCTCGACGGCGCGAACAGGTGCAGTGTGGCGCGAGCCACGGCGCAGTAGCGACTGCGAGGCCGACAGCTGGCCGCCGCCCGCATGCCGCTCGCCGCCGGGGCGTTGCCGGGAGCGCTCCTGTTCGGGGCCGCGCGTCGTGCAACATTGACAAGACCTGGCGCGAAATGAACGCAGTCCATGGGTGATGCATGAAGTGATGAGAGCAGACACTCCGCTATGTGCGCCGTGGGATGGCGTGACGGCTCTGCTCATCTCTGTGTACAGGCCCATTCTGCTGATGTGACGCAGGCTGGGTGCGAGGGGAAGCTCGGCGTGGAAGCGATCGCTGTTGTGCTTGTATGCTGGACACAACACAACGCCTTTGTCCTCTGCGTCCGGTTCTGTTTCGATGCTTTCTTTTCTGGTTTGAGCGATGCTACATTCTCTTTTTGTTTTTACGTGCGGTTTGAGATCGAAACTCAGCGAATGTTGCTGCGTAAGGTGGCTGATATGCTGTCAAGTGGTGAACAGTCTAGAGCGCGTGAATTTTTCACAACTACCAAGGTCGTCTTCATCGACGTGGCTTAAACCTAGGAGGAAACCCTAGTGTATTGACGCAGGTCACTACTTCATCGACTACAATTTGGAAGAAGGTGCCGACAGCTGCCGTAACCCAGCTCCAGTGGTCCAGCTGCCCCTAGCGGAGGGTGCACTTCCCCAGAACGCCGCGCGACTGCCGTATTCTCTCGCACTGACTGCAAGCAGCGGTCTGAGAGAAAGCTTACGGACGCATAACGCAACGCTAAATGCGGCTCGAACCGCGCCCCTGATAATGGGCATTCGCCTTAATTGTTTATTTTTTTCCAGCCAAACCTTTCTTCCGTTATCAACTTCGCTCCGTAATCAACATAAAATCTTGGCCTGGTTTGGCGAAAATTGTTTTTTTTTTCAATCCTCAAAACAATTATTTTATGGTTCAGAAATCTACGTAAGCCTGTAACCCTACCCTCCCAACCGTCTTTACACCTACACACTTCTGCTTGCTGCACTTGTAAATGTGTGCCACTAAGACCTGAATCAATGGTAAAATATTTAGGCCCTTTTTTGGACCAACATTTAACCTGGAATAACCATGTGGAGCACTTGCGCAAAATGTTACGAAATAGGCGGATTTAATTTGCAATCTGCGTGGGAAATGTCTTCTTAATTTGAGAATTACAATATATAAAGCATTAGTGGAGTCTGTTTTGAGCTATGAAATAACTCTATATGGCACATGCATAAAATACAAAATGCAAACGATTAATACGCTTATCAAAAAAATAGAAAATAGTATCGCTTATGGCACCGACTCACACACGACCTCTAAAAAAGAAAAGTACTCCAAACTAGGCATACTCAAGGTATGCGAAATGTTTCGCTTTTCAGTGGTTACGCGGCACTATTTCGCAAGGGATTTCAGAGTACCTGTACACAAAGAAGTAACACTCAGAAAAACAGAAAGATACATTAAGCCAACACTTTCCATAAACTACGGTAAAAAGAAAAGCTAGGAAATATTGTGTCTCTGCGGTATTTAACGATCTTAGTGATGATCTGTACATTGGTGAAAAACGTAGGATGTGGTCTTAGCAACAATAAAAGATTGAGATCTATGTGTGGCTTTGCATGTATGAACCGTTGTTTTTTAGTATTTTCATGCCTGATGTGTCTGGCGTTCTTTTCTGCGCTTGTCATTACTGGCACTACTGGCCTTTTTCCTTTTTGATCTGATTTTTTCTTTTTGTCTGGCAGGACGGCATCCTGCTGCCTGATCATAAACGTAAAGCGTAAACGTTGTGACTTTGTAACTTATGATGTATCCAAGCCGCCGCGGTGGCTCAGTGGTTATGGAGCTCGGCTGCTGACCCAAACGACGCGAGTTCGATCCCGGCCGCGGCATTTGCATTTCGATGGAGGCGGAATTTCTAGGTTTTCTAATCTAGAAATTCTAGTGGCTCGTCTACAGTGCGATGTCAGTGCACGTTGAAGAACCCCAGGTGGTCGAAATTTCTGGAGCTCTTCACTACGGCGTCCCTCGTAGCGTAAGTCGCTTTGGGACGTTAAACCCCCATAAACCATAAACCATATGATGTATCCACCAACTGCCAGGTCAGCCAACAAGCGCTATGTGCTTAGGCTGACCAGCAGACTTGTGAGTATGAAAAACTGCCGAATAAACTGTATTGTATTGAAAATCGACGCGCATCTGTACCTAAGGTAAGGGACGCCCCTCCTCTCGTTTCTAGCTGCACTGCATGCTGGAAGAACGGTCAATGTCGCAGTCTACAGCATAATTCAGTTCGCAAACAACAGCCAGAACGACACACAACGCACACAGCATCGTCACGTGATATATCAGTGCCGTTCGAAATCGAAGGCGATGATTCTAACTTCTCCTTCACGGCTGTACAGGTAGCGGTATAAGAAAGAGAACATGCGATGAACATTCATCCAATAATTACAAGCGCACTCTTACCTCTTTCACGTTTAGTTTTCTGCTAGACGAATAACAAGCGTACCATATTTTCTACTTTGGAGCAAAAATAACGACGCAATGTGTTCTTTTTTTTTGTGCAAACGAATTGTTCTCTTTCATATACGGGCCCTTTCTTTGTCTTGTCGTCGATCACACTGATTCCCCTCTTCTTTTGAGTTCCCGAAAGTGCCACGTGATAGCGTTAGACGCGAGTGCTTGCACTAGTGGCGCAGCAAATTTGGAGCCTAACCTGTCGTAGCGGCGTCTTCTTCTATCGGCCCAGCAGGCTGGTGTTGATGGGGTACGGCATTCCTTGTTACGGCGGACACCTTGCAGGGCTCTGCGCATGATCACGGAGAAATTCTCATAGAATCTGCGAACAGTATCCTGAGAAGCGTTTCTTTCCGATCTGTGAAATCGGATATTCAAACTGCATAATCATGTTCTAGGCTTTGAGGGATCAGACAGCATTGTTTCTCGACACCAATGCTACCATGTGCGGCCACCCACCGGGCATTGGAAAGGTATTCTTAAGGCGACAATTAACTGCAACGCTGGTAAGCCACAACGCGGCAGGTGTTAGCAGGGCCATGCGCACATCTGGATCGCACTAAAGGCGCTATTTGTGCACCTAACTGTGTTACGAGGACAGGCTGCGCTCTCGCGGTTCAGATAGTTTTTCGTTGTAGGCAAGCCTCGCATGTTCCGCAAACGGTCCAGTTATTGTCGTCGCTACCTTGGTTGTTTGTAAACACCTTACTTCGCACACCACACCAATCCTGTCCCTCTCAGTCAGGGACGTGGTATTGGAACGCAACGACGAGTTTTCGCGGATTCTGCGGAAGTTCGTCCCAGTGACGCAACTGATCACAGCAGCATCTCGAGAGCTTGCTGTCTACGGTTAGATTCCCGACGGAATAGCCTGACCGGTTTAGCGTCATTCCAGAGAAAACAGCCTTGGTAGAAGAAAGAAAAATGTGCATTCAGCGGACCGTGTAGGTGGTGTGCCCGGTATAGAAAAAAAAAATGACGCCAGATTCGTTTGCAGTGGAAAAAAAATCGCCTGTTTGGCTCATTCTTACCTCTTACGACTTCGGTTCGGAATGCTGGGTTTTGAAAACCCGTTGTCGGGCTGCAGCTCCGACTGTGGCATATGGCTCCGTGCTGGGCTCCTTCCTGAACCAAAGGCTCTAAGGACATCCGAGCCTGCACGGAAGAAAAGCGAAAAAAAAAATGAGCGAGAAGCTAGCATAACACGTATTCGGCTGCGGTGATAGCCCAGTGCTTTCGCGCAGTGGCCAGCGTAGCTGATCTGTTTTCGCCACCGCGGGTTCGAATCCCAGTCGCGAATATTTATTTGATTCCTCTTTATTTAATTATTCCACTTGGCACAGACCCACAAACATTGCAAGATCTTGCTCCGGATTTACCCGTCGGAATAGCGCTTTCACGCTAAAAATTATTAGTTCGGAATCGAACCCATGACCCTTGGGTTGCGAATCAGACATGCTACATTTTGGCCATTGCAGCAATTTTTTCTTTATTGCATGAAAAAATTGCCACACAGGAAAATCTGAATATGCTCATGCCAAGAACACCAGGCTGCGTCATACGAACCCACCATACCCCTGCATGTCCCCACCCTACCGAACATGAAAAGTCTGGCAGGCACACACACGCACTTAGACACGGCAGCCAGCTAAGCGGCTCTTCCAGCGCAGCACATATACGCCCCGCACCAAGGCGCACTGCTCACGGAACAAATATTTCGACGACCGTGGTGATTCGGCGTGGCGGTCCATCATGCGGCTCTTCCAGAGACTAAATAGTCCCAGCAACATAAATAGATCATATGGCAAAACACAGTTTTTCTCCACAGGCAAAAAACGGATACTGTAGGGTGTGATGTAAATGTCCTTAATTGTTCGTTGCTATATGTCCCAGAAGAACATAGCATCAAAGCACAGAATAAAACGATGGTCAATTGTCTCTGGTGTGTTGCACAGGCGGCAATTCACCCTCCATGGCACAAACATCTCCTTAACATGAAGCCACGTGGTCTAGTATGCATACTTATGCATGCTAATGAGTTAGGTACCAATTAAGAAAGAAAGTAGTAAATAATCTTTAACGCTGTCGTGTGATACCTTTAAGGCGGAGCTTAAGTGCCCCTCGAATTTTTCACTGATGACAACATTAAAAATAGTTCTAAAGGAATGATCATTTGAAGATAGTTTATGGAAGAGCATAAGGAGCATAAGGGATGAGGCGGTAAACACACACAACCTCTTGCAGTTTTGCAAGCACAAGCGCACGCACTGCTATATTAAATCGACATGAGATTCAAATCATCGCGCAGCGAAAGGCTATACTATACGGCTGGATACTGTCTTCGCTGCAAGAAACAATGCAGAAAAAATTCTTCCGTCCACGCAGCAATTCGGTTCCTGTTATGCACATACCCGAAGAGGAAATTTTGATATTCGGAAAACATCACTAGATGACGGAAAAAAATTCAATAAAATTCGCGTTAAAAGGCATTATGCTTTCAAGTAGGCCCTTGTATGGTGTCTAATGATTGCGTCGCACTTTCTTGTGAATGAAAATAAGACACTACTATTTGAACAGGAACTATACTCAAAGTGGTAATACTTTTTAGGTCATTTACTGTTCAGGGTCTCATTTAGAAATTAAACTAAACCATAAACACCTGAAAACAGGAACAGCTTTGCCAGTTCGGTCACAAATCTAGTTCGAAATGAGGGAGCGTTTCTTTCTTTTCCGGGCAGGTGTACCGTGCTTACGTGGTTTCCCAACTTTACGATGTTCGCCGAGCGGTCGTTGCGGCGCACTGCTTGTGCACGCGTGGCACTGTCTGTCCACACCCAGCCTTTTTAATTAGCTTGCTGTCATGTGAGCTATCCATTTCATATTTCGGAAGATGGAGCCTTTATAATGCAACGATAAAACTTTCCCAGCATATAGCTCAAAGAAGGTTGCAGCTTTATTCTTTCTGCATGCTAAGTGTCTTTGTTTCTGGACTCACCTAGTGAACGTTATTACGTGTAGGCTTGTTGTATCAGTACTTACGGTAGAAATACACTTAAGGACAAGGATGAGAACATGCGTAGTATAGTGATCAACGTAACACGGTAGACGGGCCCGAAGCACTGCGCGCGGGAAAACGTCCACCTCATTCATCTTATAACGTAGTTCGCTGGCAGTCACCCCCCCCCCCCCCTTTTTTTTTGTTCATTGTCACCGTCATGTCAGCCGTTCCATCTTCAGTCATCGATCAGAGCGATCGCTCGGCGCCTTACGGTCATATTACAAGACAGAAGAGGGCCACGGAGGCACTATCGAGGGCCGGAGCGCTTGCGCTAGGACAAGCTACATGAACTCATGAATTAAATCATGCTATTGTCATCTTTCATGCTGTGATTTTCTGTATGCCGCCGCATGAAAAAAAATCATCTAATATCTGCAGGTTGCGGTTACACTAATCTTTTGAGCCATTGACTTTTTCTCTAGGTCACCCTCTATTTTTCCTTCTTCTGTCCTTTCTCCAGATTTCCGTTATTTTCTTCAATACTTTTTTCTTCAGTTTAAGGCCCTGTTTTTAAAGTTTCAATAGGCTCTTCGTCCCCTTTCGCTGTTCACGAACTCAAATACTAATAAAAATGCATTTATTTCAACATCAGGTGATGTGAGGAGGTGCACCCAAAAAGCCTTAGTTTGGCTTGACAAAGTAGTGCACCCCCCTCCTTCAGAAAACAGCGGCAGCAACAGTGTACAGATAGCAGAAACAGTGTACAGATAGCAGCAAAAAAAGGCAACGAAGCTTACGGCAGAATTTGCTTTGAAAACAGACACAAGCATTGAGATGACACAAATGATACACAAAATAGAACTCCTTAAACATACATTTTGGCCTAAGGAGCAGGAACATACAATAAATATAAGGAGGTACTCAACAAATCAAACTGAATGCCAGGTTTTAAAACTTGCTGTAAGAATAAAGAACGTTACGAATTTGAAAGCGAAGCATTTGACGACCGTAATTGGCCATAAAAGGTGGCATATACCAGCTGTCGTTGCTTCGTGTTATGTAATATTTAGTTACTGCTTGCAGGTTAGCTAACTGATCAAAAAAGGAATCGTGTATTTTTCGGCTTCTTTCATAATGGTGACTGACCAATGCATTGTAAAGTTCCTTAACTGGTGTTATTTTCAACAATGATAATGCGAACAATAATGCGAACGGCCTTTTTCTGCATTTTATGTAGTCTATGTGTGTGTAATCTGTTCATCCACTACAAATCATGTGTTGGCCCCTTAAATGCGACGTAAAGCTGAGAGTGCGTTAATTTGTGGAGAAAACTGAGCCTGTCATTGTTAGAAGCATGTTGCGATCCTTGTAATATGGAAGAGAACTCCTGTCATTGTTAGAAGCACGTTGCGCTCCTTGTAATATGCAAGAGAACTCCATTCGGTTCTGACAATCGCGCCTTCCGTTCTCCTTTCACTTTTAATCGGGCTTCACCGCAAATACGGTCACGCTGTGGCAAAGACGCCTCACAAGAGAAGTGGCACACGCCGCACAGCGATTACGACGATTCAATTGCTCTAAGTACTCGCATGCGAAAGGCATAATATTCTCGAAACTTGGCTTATCTAACGTCTTCATCACTTTTTGTCGGTTTTTATGTAGCGCAACCACCTATACAAAGGCTTTCATAGGCTTCAGACGAGAAAGTGGAAACGATGTTCCAAATGTTAACCCACATTAAGAATAACTAAAAGCGGCAGAGGATAAAAAAAATGAACAGAAACGTTGCTCAGTTCTCTCATAAAAATATAATGGCAAAGAAAACAAGAACTAGAGATGGACACATCCAGCATGATCACAGTGTGTGACGTTGGAAATTTGAACCTAGAACCCTGCTGGCGCAGAACGAGCTACGATGAGTTTTAACATTTTTATTTAGACTCTTTCTCGATTATTACTGTAAATGCAGCGGCAGCTTCACGCGGACTTCATTTGCAGAATTTTTCGGCAAGGCAATTCCTTTCGTATTTAATCAAATCAATCGTTCCTTTAGACTAAAGTTGCTATACGAACTGACTAAGCGGTTTTACAGGGCTGAAACAGCAGAAATCCCTTCCTTTCCTTGGGTTACTCTTTCTGGTAACGGCGTAATTTCGAAATTAACTTCTCTGTAACCTGCCGCAAATGTGCTGAATACTCGCTTGTCTAGCGTAAAATATTCGTCAGGAATACACTTGACAATAAACTAGTTTCAGCGCTAACACTTCTTACCTTGAGAGTTAAATTTATTATTAGTAATATATCGTTTATTATAAATTCTTTGCGCTTTGTATGTTTCGTTTTACTAGACGTTGTAATTAGTGCTTTGCATTCAGGTCCCATTGTATAACAACTACCTCTATAACGCCTAGCAACCATCGCCGAGTGTATATTGTAGAAATCACAAATAATTCCTCTGAATTGTCCAGCAGTTGTAGTACTGCTGGTACGATGAACCTCAGTTTAAAAAGTAGTAGTTGTGTAGTGGTAGTAGTAGTATTAGTAATATCAGAAGCAGTAGTTGTAGTAGCAGCGCTATTAGTAGCAGTAGCGCTAGTAGTTTAAGCAGCAGTAGTTGTAGTAGCAGAGCTAGTAGTAGTAGTAGCACTAGTAGTAGTAGCAGGAGCATTAGTAGCACTACTACTACTACTACTACTACTACTACTACTACTACTACTACTACTACTACTATAACTAGTAGTAGCAGCAACAGCAGTAGTGGTAGTAGTATAGTAGCAGTAGTAGTAGTAGTAGTAGTAGTAGTAGTAGTAGTAGTAGTAGTAGTAGTAGTAGGGCTACTAATGCTCCTGCTACTACTACGAGTGCTACTACAACAACAACTACTACTACTACTATAACTAGTAGTAGCAGTAACAGCAATAGTGGTAGTAGTAGAGGTAGTAGTAGTAATCAGGCACGTATAAAGGAGGGGGCGAGGGGACCCGGGCCTTCGTCCCCTCCAAAATCGAGCTCATTTCTACCCCCCCCCCCCCCCCCCCCCGGGCTAATATATCTTAGCAGTGCTTTTGTTGGGCTTGCCCGTCATCCCTCCCCCAATAATAGAATTACGTCCACCCCCCTTCTTCTTGAAAAAAAATCCTGGCTACGTGCCTGCCCACCCTTCAGAAGCGCCACCCACCTCCGCCCTACAGAAGCCCATGCAGCAGCGAAACGAACAAGTGTCAGCGAAATCAAATTCAAAGATGCAGTGGGAAGGCGACCACTATAAAGCGAAAGGCAAAAGTACCCTGCTCCAACAGCTTCGCCGCATCAGTTGATTCCTCTCCAGTTTTGTTTTGTATTGTTTTCGGTGAGGCCCAGCCAACCTAGCAAAATGACCGAGGCGAAAGGGTTGCTGGCGAAGCACTGCCCTTAAAACTGGGTGGGGGGGGGGGGGGGGGGGGTGAGGGATTCTGGGCCTTTTCATTCGCACACCCCTGCCACTTCGCCCCTTTGGCTACGTGCCTGCCATGCCTCCCAACGAGATTAAAAGTGCTTATCACTGGACCTTGCAGACATATAAGACGCTCTTAAATTTCTGGTCCTTACCTTTCGAGGGAGCGAAGCAACCCTAAGAAGAAGCTTAGGTGTTACGCGACTGCGTTGGGCAGATGCAGCCGGCCTCGGCGGCTGTTAGGTTGAAGAATGGGCAAGAAAACGCCCGTGTACTATACGGGTGCACATATAGAGAAATTTTCAGTAGTACTCAACTGCGGAAAAAAAAAATTTTCTCAACACAACTGTAAAAAAATATAAATGAAAAATAAAAATGTTGTAACTGTAAGATAATAAACTAATGTCAAATAACAACTATCAATACTGCAAATGTAAAATAAAATATCTAATGTAAACACTAGATTTAGCATAGCGTACACTGTGATCGCATACCGCAGCCGCTAGTGCACATTCACGGATGGAGGCATCTGCACGTGCGCATTGGAAGTAAGTTTAAGGCGGAGGTCGGCGGGTCGACGCTCGTAGGTGGAAGATGATTTTTTTTTTACCGGTTGGTGCCTGGTGATGCACCCAGTTTTACTACGTTAGCAGGGTAGTTTTCTTACCAGTGTAGTCATCTGACACTGCTGATTCTGCTGGGAAGCACAAAAGAAATCGTGGATCGAATGCGCGAATGAGTTTCTTTCGCACTATGCAGTTCCAGATACCCGTTCAGCCACCCTCTACAAGTTCGTGACAGACAGTGTACCACAGGAAATTTGCTGAACGGTCGAATGGACGTATTTTAGAATCTTCGATAATTTTATTAGACAATTTGGAATTTTGAGCGAATACGTCCAAGACCTATTCGAATTTCTTTTTCATTTGTTTCGTTTCTTTTGCTGCAATAGCAGTAGTAGGTACACCCCGCGAAATCCCGTCGTCGGCGTGTGAGACCAAAGGGGGCGGGCCCGAGCTGAGGGCCTCCACCCCCCCCCACCCCCCCCCCCCGTCCTCAAATTCTCTTTAGCGCTCTTGTTAAGCTTCCCCTACCCAAAAACAAGGATTTATATCGGACCCCTCCCGAAAAAAAAAAATCCTGGCTACGTGCTTGCCATCAGAAGTTTAGAAGTAGCAGTATTAGCAGAAATAGAAAAAAAATCATTGGCCATAGTTCCCATCCAGGGCAGTCCATGTGGCAAGACATGTAGCATCGTAATGAAAATGCTGACAGCCGTTGCACTGCCTCTTGGGGCCACTTTAAACACACGCGGAAAAGCAGACTTTCCGAAATTACCTGAAAACTGCGTTCTTGCGCTTTTGACAGCGTCTGAACTGCAGGTTTTTCGAAAGCGTCCATAGAACTGTAATAGGACCTAACCTGATATTATTCCGATATCTTTGTCACATAGGCGAATCACTAGAAGATGACGCTTAGGATATTCACCTGATTTATAACAGTACAACATCTGATATTCAGCACAAAGCCTCAAGACGGATCAAGTAGGCGGTACATTTTCTTCCTAAGATCACCATGAAAAGCCAATGTTGGCTGGCAACAATTTTTACAAGCCGCACATTGGCGCACGGGCACTTAGACTAAAGCGCTAAACGCTATTGGTGATAATTCATGACGACCCGCCGTGCGATGGCATTGCGCGATGAGCTGGTGGCCGCGGAGCCACTGTCGCTCAGTCCCTGGGTTTGCAAAAAATTTCGCTCATCGCACGGAAGCAGCTCGCGAGACTAGCCAATAGCCAGAGGCTTTGAGAGTATGTCACTTCCAATCTAGCTATTTTGCGAGCGCAGCTTCAGGGAAGCTGCCGACGCTCGCTACGTATGAGCCATGCATCGAAATAGTTTAGTGAAAGGTTGGTAGGATTAGCAGAACAAGAGAGGCTGTTGTTGCTTATATATTGTTAATTATTATGGAAAGGTGTGGGAGAGGAACGTCACTTTTTGCAAGTCTCAGTACCGCTGAGTGCAGTTTGGAACCACTGCGCTGTGTTCCTTTTACAGATGCAAGAGGCATTTTCACCAGTGCTTTTATCGCCCTCTATGCTATTTATGTAGTACTAGAAACGGGGTATTAGAGCAGACATACTTCTCTGATGGCGCGAGGTGACTGAACAGCGAGGTGGTGGCAACAGAGCAACACTGAAAACGCGCCGCTCTATCGCCTTAAGTCTCTCCGCTTCGTGCGGGTGTACCGACGGCGGCGATAGGCGACGGCCGTCGCCATCGTGCGTGGCGTCGCCAAGAACGTCGCTTCATGCGGTTACCGCTTTACAGAAAGCAGGAAATCATGGTTGATGAATCTGCGATAATCATTCACTGGAAACAAAAATGCAAGCGTGACATCGTTCTCCGATCCGCGTGAAAAAAAAAAAAACTCACAGCCAGATGACAAAGCAAGTCTCTTGCGATGCCATAAACTGCACCGTGAACATATCTTAGGCACTGCTCTTCGTCAACAATATAGGCAAGTCCCCACCTGAAAGGGTGATCAGCCGGGTCGAGGTGAAATTGTATCCAACGTTATGCAGTTCCAGACGTTTGAGCAAAGGTAGATCTCCTGTGCCTGGATATCGCTGCGTTTCAGTCTGCGCACTTCCCTTTGCCAGTGAGGCCGCGGACAGTGTCACGGTACCTGCGGGCTCTCCTCTCAAGGGCGGCACTTGAGGAGCTGTCGTGACCTGCCAGATTTGTTTTGCTCTTTGCCCCCTTCCTTTGTCGCCTTTCCAGGGCTAGCTGCTAAGAATGGGACGTGAAGGGCTTTTATTGATCGGTCGCCACTGTGTTCACAGAGTGTTGCTAAGCGCCGCTTCCTCCGATGGTATTCTTGATGCCTCGCATGGAGAAGTGCGGGCGACGCAGCAGAACGCTAGTCTTGGCCCTCTGATAGAATTTGTTCCCCTAACTAAGCCGATGATGTCGTAAACTAGCGCCAGTATTTAACGGGCTCTTTCAGGAGTCAGCTCACTCGAGTTCATTCGCGCCGTAAGCACGCACGAGCAGAGTCGCCACTGGCCCTCAAGATGGCGAATCATCATGAATCAAGGTACGACTAAATAATGCAGCGAGTTTAAGCCTGAACGAGCCGAGCTCCCAGTTATCGTGCGCTTTGCTGAGCTTAAGCTTGAGCAGTCCAGTGTGCACGCGCTTGAGTGAAGCCAGGAGGGTTCGAAAATAGGCTTGATATTTTGAGTGAGCTCACTGGAATACTAAAGAGGTGAGCCAAAAGCAGTGATGCTAAAGTAAATGAAACGTCTTTTGCGAAGCAGTCCCAGCGGGCCTTATTCTCCATGGTGTGGGCAGATGAACTAGTGATGCGCGGTTATTGAAAGGATATCACCTGCGGCTATTTTCTTGTCGATGGTGGTGACCGTTACCAGCCAGTGCTATCTGGCATATTCCGCTCCGCTGTCCCCGTGTTCATGTTCATCCTGGTTACACTCAACAGTCCTCAACTCTATCGTCCCTTTGCAAAAACGTCTCGTGGTGATCGTTACATCATGTGCGCTTCTGTCGCTTTATTTTCCGAGCAAGCCGTGATTGTGAATGACGCAGGTTGCGCAATATATGACCAATATAAGTTTCGGTGGTTGTTTCCATGAAATAAGCAGAAATGTTTCGTAATAATTTTCCACGCAAAATGCTGGTATGCTGCTTCTGTGCCTGAAAAAAAAAATCTTGGTTCGAAGATGGCTCGCTCGTTTTATCGAAAACGTCCCTCAGTTACGAGATATTCTCGCTAAGTTACGCAGTCGCGTCGCTGACCGCGCTTCAACCGTCACATCGTTAAGCATTCAAAGATGCGAAAATTCGCCAGAAATAGTTATGCTCTTCAGCTCTTTGTCCAAAGTGCAGTTCGATGACGGCATGCTGCGTGGCGTTGCTTCTCATTCCAATGCGTGCGGTGCACCGCAAACGGAACCGAGGAACGTCAAGAGCTCTTCCGTTTACGTGCACCCTTTCTGCAATCCCATGACCAGACGACGGAGCGTAAGGCGGCGGTGTTTAAGGGAGGAATTAGGGCTCAGATAACCCGGTACAGTGCACACCGCAAACGCCATCCAGGGTAGTGCCTCACAAGTCAAGGAAACGAGTAAAACAGAAATGCCACCAAGGCAGCTGGCACCGCATAGAATGGCCCTTTCAGCGGCACCATGCCGAGGAAGGTAAGAGGGACGGTGCAGCGTCGGCTAACTTCGGCACACCGCTTCACTGCGCGTGAATCGGCGCGGAAAAGTCGAAGGATTTCTCCTTTCTAAGCTCCGTCCGCACAGGCGTCGACGTGTCTTAATGTCACCCCTTTGGACCACCCGGATGTGGACGACATTGCGCGCGTGACCAGTGCCAATGCGCGAAAGGCGCCGACGCATCCTCCGAACTGACTGGAAGGGGCGCTTATTCCCTCTGCAATCCTGTGTCGTCCAGTGGCGCCCTGCACTTTTCTTGTCAGCAGGCAGGCAGATCCGACCTGCCTCTGCGCCTGTACAGCGAGCAGCGAATCAGGAAAGTGCGCGAGCTCGACGGCTTAAGGAGGCTGACATTTACGACGCGCACTATAAACAGGCGCCACCACGGGAAGGCGCCCGCTCGGGTCCCTTATACGCGTCCTGTACGGGCACGCGGAAAGCCACGTCCGCGCCGCATAAAGCGCTTGACGCCTTCTTTCGGCATTCCTCTAGGCGCGTAATAAGGGAGAGAGAAAACGCTGTCCAGCCGTACTATGCTTTTTCCTCTAATTAATTTTGGGTCCCAGTCAAACAAAACAGTAATGATCTTCCATCCCCATAGCGCAACTGCGGTATCATCTTTCGGCTTGAAGCCGTCATTGTTCTTGAGAAGTACTTTGGTTTGGGCTAGTTGGTGCATAGCTTCTAGACAATGTCAGGACGGCGCGAAAAGAACAAGGACGAGAGAGGCACAAGAACACAACAGTACAGGCGCCAACTAGCAACTGAGGTTTATTCGCCCAAACCCTTACACTTTATGAAGCACCCGAGCCGTATCGCAGAAGCCTATCACACAAGAATAAGAGGTTGTAAACAACAATCAGAATTCAGGAAGTAGGGGCTACTTCTAACAGGCCGGAAGATGCATTCAGCACTACACTCCGGATAAAAGCAAACTTTTTTTTTGACTAAGTGCCAAGATTATCCGAGCGCAAAACCTACTGGAAAGCAATTCATCTTCACAACAAAGACGCACGCTTGGCTAAGGCAAACAGATCGCAATATCAAAATTCCTGCTTTAACACATCGTGTGATAATGAATGAATGACCAACAACAAACTCGGAAAAAATGGTGGACATGAAAACTTCAAACCTTCGAGAAATCCTCTCAGCGTCAAAGAACTAAAAGTACTGGATTCTACACAATTCTCGTTTGGCTGTTAATACACATCCAGGAACAACAAACTATGCAGAGAAAACTTCAACACATTAGAACCTAACGACACCCTTCGAGAAAAGCCACCTCAGCGTCACTGATACTAACGCATGCGCTTTCCGCTTTCTTAATAAAATATGCCTCTACTACTTCTCGCCCAAATTTGTCTTTTCCGCTCTTCAAAAAAATTGTTTAGGTAAGTTTCCGGACGACACTTTTTGCAAGTTTTGCAGTGGTCTGCAAGGAAGCTTCCATGTTGGTTGCGCACATTCCGCAAGTGTTCACTGGCACGTTCACTGAGACATCGACCGGTTTGCCCTATATAAACGAGACCGCAGCTTAAAGGGATCTGATACACAACTTGTGACCTGCATTTGGTGAACTGTTTTTCATGTTTAATAGGGCGAACCGGTCGTTTCTTCTCCGGTTTAGTCATAGTCTTTGACAGCAGCTTTGATGGGGCCGAATTTTGATATTGCGATCTGTTTGCCTTGGCCAAGCGTGCGTCTTTGTTGTGAGGATGAATTGCTTTCCTGTTGGTTTTGCGCTAGGATAATCTTGGGACTTAGTCCAAAACAAAGTTTGCTTTTATCAGGAGTGTAGTGCTGAATGCATGAATGTATCTTCCGGTCTGTTAGAAGTAGCACCTAATTCCTTAATTCTGATTGTTGTTTACAATCTATTATTCTTGTGTGATAGGCTTCTGCGATATGGCTCGGGTGCTTCATAAAATGTGAGGGTTTGGGCGAATAAATATCAGTTGCAAGTTGGCGCCTGTCCTGTTGTGTTCTTGTACCTCCTTCGTCCTTGTTCTTTTCACGCCGTCCTGACATCATCCAGAAGTTGTTCTCGAAAACAGCTGTGTTTATGCCCTGGATGTGAAGAGCCCTTTACACCCAATGCTTTGCTACAACAGACAGTTCTTGCAATGCACCCTACCGTTCCTATTAAACCACCACTTTAAAGAAAATTTTGAACCCCTAGAAAGCTATACTTCCGAAAGTAGTTCATTTTATTGAATGAAGTTGCCGGTGCACTGAATTATTTGTAAATTCTAATCATCATACGCGTTCCCGTCAGATTGTTTCTTGTACTAGAAGGTCTTTAGGTGAGCGAAGTGTAGGAACTGCGGGGGTGGCACCGTATCTTTCCACGCAACAGGCAGCAGTAACCTTCATTATATGGCTTTAAATCTGCATCCCTTCTTTTGGGACGGAATTTAAACTTAACAGTTGGCCACCACCAGCGATACATTCCTGCGCCGTAGCGATTTGTCGCGGCCGCAGTCAAAAATACAGCGCGACAACTTTTGAAGAAAATCGCAACGTTTTGGATTACACTTTCTATGATAGCCTATGAAAGTGAGAATCAAAGAGATAGCCTCAAGCTGCGTCTCTCACACGAAACATTTAGCCCAAGGACGACATTTTATGGTCCTCGAGTCTAATAGAGCATATCAGCAGAAAATTTGCTTTGACATGACGAAACATAACAGTTTAGAAATGGCTGCGGCTAAATATAATGAAACAAGCTGAGGAGCCCAGATATAATGACTGTCAGTTCTTGTAGCATCTGTGTGGTTCGGGCCATAAGGCATTATTTATGCTTATAGAAAACGCAGACTTGCTCACTATGTGCAGTATTAATCATGGTAGTAAACAAACTACCGCCTGTGTGCAAGATTAAAAAAAAAGGTCAAATTGAGGAAAATAATCTGAGACTAAGTTTCGTGCGTGCCGTCCAGTCCACGGAAAATTATAAATGCTCTAGTCCAACAACCATGGCACAAATTATAACCAGTGACGTTAAGGGAAATTTCATATGGTATTAGCAAAACCACATATCATTCTTAGATTCAAGGTTTTTGGAATCCGACAAGTTCAACTGATTGCCTGGACCTTTCCCAGCATGGATCGGCTGGCTTCTGAAAAGAGGAATTTTCTGTTAACTAGAAAACGCCCCAGAAGCGGGTAAGCTTGCAAGCGTCCGTTTAATGCTCCCGACTATGTCGTATTTTCCTATTTAATCAGGAACTTCCCGACCTCGTAGCCTCTGAAGGGGAAAACTCATCAAACCCACAAGACCAGGAAACGATAGAATTAAGGCTATAAGCGAGACGTTAAAAATAATCGGCTGCCGCGGAATGAAGAAACTGCGATTCGGCACCTGTTCTGTTTGTGCGGGTGCTCCTTCTCTTTTACTCTTTTTTTTTCCACATAGGTTGAAGAACGATTCACTCCCTACTAGGCAATCTCCGTCGTTCGTACATAATTTATATAAGTGAATCCTAAACTACCACGCGTTGCTCACTTAATTGTAGTTGTCGACAGGTCTTGATTTCCTAAAACGCTGCGGTGTTTTCGCACTCTACCTTTTCTTCATTTTTTTTTACCACTTCGATAGCAAGAGTATATGTGGGGCTGATATTTGCCGACAACCGCCATTTCATGCAGCTTAACAGTAGTGGACCCTGCGTAGCTCTGTGGGACATCGCCTTTCATCGTAAACTACACAAAAAACTCTTGCGATTCATTTTAGCGCGAAAGCTCTACTTGAGACGTACCCTCCCCCGAGCAAGAATCTTGTCTTGCATTGTCATCCTATCTTGTGCTCCGTACGTGCCCGAACTGACCCGAGTTATTCGGGTAAGCTCGGGTAAGTTCGGAGGAGCTTCACGCCAGCTGTAGCCAATGGGAGGACGGCGTCGCGCCACCGAGGTCACGTAACCCTGTGGCGTCATCACAGCCCACCACATAGCAATGTTGCTCGCAGAGAGCAACATGGCTCGCACAGTCCCTACACCGGTGGCTGTGACGTATAAACAACCACCTGCTGCCAGTGCAGTGGCGCATCGCTTAACCGCTGCGCCACTGCACTGGTTGGGGTATATGAGGACTCGCCGCCATCTACGAATGTTAAGCGGATAATGACCAATTCCGCACGTATGGGCCTTAACCCGCTGAAGATATCACGTCATACCCTTGAGGCCAGCTTACATGTCCCCTCCAGTTGAGGAATGAACGCATGCTTTCGCACGTTTACTCGGTTTAACTGCGTTAAAACCCTACCACTTTTTTGTTCAGATGACCTCTCGTGCTGGCCCCAGCTTATCCTGCGCAACATATTAAAGGCACCGATTGCTTTATGCAGGTTCCAGAAAATTTGCAGAACTACACCGGATCGGCATACAGTGCATGTTGCAACTTCTGTTCATTGTCCAGTCTTATTACTAGCTTCATGTAAGCGGAAACACTACCTTTTCTGCAGAAAAATTTAAGTCTCGGAGTTTTCACCACCACCACTCGAAGCCACTCACGGCACATGTTGGAAGAAACGTGAAGTTATCCCGAATTACTACACACATGATTAATGTGGAGTGACAAGGATAAGCACAACAAATAACCCAATAATGAAAAAAATAGTTGCTCAAACTATATCTAATAATTCATGGTAACAGTTTACTTCAGGACTGATGCAGAGCTAAAAGCAAAATCATACATTCGACCGATTTCGTCGCCACGCTATTATACACATTGCACCGTAAAAGAAGCGACTATAGAAGCGAGACCCCTTGGATGTCTAGCGCATTGGCATGAGTCGCCATAGTTTCGTCCCAAAAAGCTTTATAATCGTTTTGTGAGGAAGCCTCTGTAGCCGGAAATGGCAAAGCAAGATATATGCGGTGAGCGTACTGGAAGGTTAGGTACCTAGCCTTAAAGTCGGCCTTTTTTAATGTCTGCCCTCTGTATTTTTTGTTCTTTAACTCTAGTGCAATGAAAGCCTTCTTACTTTGAACCATTCAAGAAGAAACGAGTGCACAAAGCTTAAAGGCTGTTGCTAGATAGCTGGGATGATAACCTAAATATCGGTCACTGTGCTTCAACTATAGTGAACCAAACCTTTGTTAGACGAATCAGATTCACCGCTTTTGAGGAACACGCAAAAAAAGCAAGCCTGATGACAGTCTTAAGGACGAAACATTACACTCATAGCTAGTAACATCGTCATTTTATTTCAATGCGTGGGCAGATAAACATGAAAATATATGTCTATGTGAGTATACTACTCCTATATGATCACTTTCGGGTGAAGCACGCATAAATGAAGCAATGACAATGAGTACAATGGTTTTTCTGAGCTCGGCAGTAGCAGCTGCTTTGAACACCCCTACACAATAAAGTGTCAAGCCATCTCAGGTTAGCAACATCGTGAACAGGGCGTTAACAAGAGAACAAAACCTAAAGCTTCACCCACACGGACGCTCGCAAGCGTACACACAAACAAATACTGGGGCGCGGAACAAACACTGCATGTAATGAATTCATCGTAATCAGCAATAGTCTAATGGTATGCGCGGGTTTGGGCAACTAGAATAATGAAGTTTAAAGTTGCGTCAGAAGTTAAGGTCAACAGTTTAGTTCGTATGGGGCCGTTGTGAAACGGCAGCGAGAAATGTAGGTAAAATCACAACGCCGATATTTCGCACTGTCGAGCAGAGAAGTACCCACAAGCAGCCACGAATGCAGCTAGATATGTGGCGTGACATCACCTCAGGATGAACGCGAAGGTCACTGGGAACAACGACGCATGCCTGTTCGGCGACCACTGTTCAGTCATTGCTTGTGCCCGTTCGCTTCACATGCCCTTTTCTCCACACGTGAAGTGGGCTTTCTCTCGAGCACCGCGACACCGCAGAAAAGCTGCGCAACTATCGCACAGGGACGACGCGCCGTTTGAGCCCCGCGGCCACCCACACGAGAGGACTGCCGAGCCAGCGCTTTCAAAAGAAGCTGCGCTCATGAATCACAATTTGCGCGTCCGCTCCGGGCATCATTCGCTTTTTAGGCTTAGCCGCACAAGGCCCCCTGTGAGCGCTGTGCACTGAGTGCCGAGCAGACGCCGTTTCGCGGTGGAAGGCTGGCAGCGGCGTAGCCGAGCTCCTAATTCGCCCGAGAAAGATCGGTACCGAGGAGGAGCGCGGCTACGAGCGCGTCGTCGCCTGCAAACGAGAGATCGCCGCTATTGGAGCAGACTACCGAGGAAACGGTTCAAACGTCGCCCGATCGCGCACGGTGTACGCACCTTTTCTTCGGCGAAAAAGTCCGGCAGTATGTAGTCCAGCATGGCTGGACTGAGCGCTGGCCGGGCGTTATCGGGTAATCATGGTCGGTTTTCATAAGGGCCCGGTCACAGCTGACCCGCGGCCGACGAGTGCGCGCTGGACAATAGGTGCAGGGTCGGTGCGACCGGTGGAGCCATCTTGCAGGAGCCGCCGCAGCGTTCCCGGCGCGGCGGCAAGCTTCGAAAGGGGCGCGAGTCCCGCGGTGCGCCTAAAGCCACGGTCCTTTGAAAGCTGGGCCGTTTTTTTTTATACTGATCCGCTAATATTTCGAAACACGGTGTCAGACTGCGTGCATGGAGAAAAACGGAGGACAAACTGCAGGTATCCTTTGACAAAAAGCGAAAAATGAAAATTGGCTTTTGAGGAAAGGAAATGGCGCAGTATCTGTCTCACGTCTCAGCTGACACCTGAACCGCGCCGTAAGGGAAGGGACAAGGGAGGGAGTGAAAGAAGAAGGGAAGAAGGAGGTGCCGTAGTGGAGGTCTCTGGATAATCATGGATAATCATGATAGTACAATACTTATTTCAGGCCCTAACCTTAACGATTTAGTTGTAAAATGTAATGATATACTCAATACATTATCTACGTGGTCAATGATGAATAATTAAAGATAAACCCTAAAAAGTCCAAGGCTATAATATTTCCCGCAAGAAACAAACCGACAACACCGAATTGCATGCTATACTTTGAAAATCAACAAATAGAAATTGTTGAAGAGCACAAAATCCTTGGAGTCTATTTTTCGTGTCATTTAAACTGGGATGCCCACGTCGAACACCTCTGCAAAAAAAAACTCTCGTCAGTCTGCGGAGCCCTTTCGCGATGCCGTGAAACTTTACCTTTAAAATGCAAATTAAAAATTTATTATGCATTATTTTTCTCTCACCTTAACTACTGTAGCTTAGTATGGGCCACAACGACTAAGAATAACATAAATAAGCTTCTGGTATTGCAAAAGAAAATTGTTCGAATAATCGCCGATATAGATATCATGACTACTACGAAATACGCCTTCCAAGCTCATAACATTGTCTGCTTTGATCTTTTGTATAATTTTAAGTTATTGCAAAAAATGTATTTTTCCACGGCATCTATCATCAGTTTTTACTCCACCTTAGCATATTTAGACACGCGTGGTGCTAACATACATACAAGAAGTACGAGCTCATGGAACATATCCCGCTTTCGCACCGACTATAAATTACAAATGTTGTCTTACAATCTTCCCCATGTTTTAAACACTTATCAACATACAACGGCATATACAGAAGCTGAGCTGCGGAAATATTTTGTTCAAATACCATTCTATGCCTCCACTTGTTGATTGTTGAAAGTTTTGCTTGAGTGTTAATGTTTTCAATGTTTTTTTTTTCAACATATGTATGGCCATTTTAGTGTTCTTTTTTTAACATTATTCGAGTCAGTGTATATATGTGTCGAGTGTTTTTCTTCAAATATTTTACTGCTGTATGTGTGACGAGTTTTGAAAATTTCTTGTACCGTTCGTGTGCTACTGCTTGTACTGCTTGTGCTACTGCTTCCTGGACCCAGTCAAGCTGCCCATGCAGCTTTTAGCCAGGAAACCCTCCAGTTGAAATGGGAAATAAACTTATCTGTATCTGTATCTGTAATTTCGATCACCTGGGGATCTTTAGCGTGCACTGACATCGTACAGCACGCGGGCGCCTTTGCGTTTCGCCTCCATCGAAACGCGGCCGCAGCGGTCGGGTTCGAACCCGGGTACCCCAAATCAGTAGCCGAGCGCCCTAACCACTCAGCCACCGCCGCGGCCACTGTAATCTGGTGGCGCGGTTTGTGGCCTGCTTAATTTGGCTGAAAGTGAGCAATATGTTTTAGTTTTCGTTTATTTCTCCATCTTCCAGCAGAAGCCGAACCACCGGTTGGTGCATGGCAATGGACTTACGTTCTCTTAATTTGTTAACAAACTTTTCAAAAGTCTCAAGGCTACTTCGTAGTCCGTGAAAGGCTGTAAGCACCGTATGTAAAGTTACTTATTGGAACACCCTGCGTATCCTTGCGACACGAGTGCAAGAAAAAAAAAAGCGTAGGTAGCAACTTATGGATATTAAAAGGGTGGATCCTTAGCTAGTTGGCCGCCACGGTGGCTCGGTGGTTATGGCGCTCGGCTGCTGACCCGAAAGACGCGGGTTCGATCCCGGCCGCGGAGGTCGTATTCCGATGGAGGCGAAATGCTACAGGCCGTGTACTGTGCGATGTCAGTGCACGTTAAAGAACCCCAGGTGGTCGAAATTATCCGAAGCCCTTCACTACGGCGTCCGTTCACTAGTGTCCTTCACCACAGCGTCCGTCACTACAATGTCCCTCTTAGCCTAAGTCGCTTTGGAACGTTAAACCGCCATAAACAAACTTCGCTAATTGGTACATTTTGTGAAAACTGCAGCACT